>NW_026882847.1:0-43899 GCF_032173495.1 Musca vetustissima | reverse complement strand
GATATAGCCATATGTTGTAATCATTCTACCAACGAACAATATCCAGATAAAAAACTAGAATTTTATACATATGTTCCACACTGACATGCGTTGCCAATATCGGCCTACGTTTTGGGATTATGAGATTTTAGGAAACATCTCCATTGCTGAAATTTGTATTTGGTGTACATTATGGTTTACAACAATCGCTTGGTATACTTGTCGGTATAGGTATAATTTTGGGTATGTTCCCTATATTTTCATTTCAATTAACTATTAGTATTGCTATGGTGGAGGGCAAGATCTATTAATAGGTTAACCCAGCTAGCGAAAGTCAGCAGTTTTCTCCCAAGTCTAATGTCAAAAATGTGGATTTTGTTTACGTTTTTATAATGGAAATAATTCACAATAATGTATTTTTACAGCAAACTTAAGAGGTCTTATTTATAGGCCTTGGTGGTGGAGGGTACCCAAAGTTCGACTTGACCTTTTTCCATTTTTTATCGCTTTGTTTAATAATATTTAATGTAGTATTCCGGTCTAATCTATTAAGAGCAATATAAATGTTAGCCAAGCATTACAAATTAAATCCAACAATTGTTTGAGACGCAAAATAATGTTTTAAATAATTAACACAGTCATATTGAATAACTTGAAAGAAGTGAAACTTGTTATTGCTTTTAAATATTAGAAAAATAATTTATAGATACTATTGTTATATTTGCATACATCTAACGGAATATATAAAAATACATTAGAGGTAATAATTTATTTTATGCTTTTATAATTCAATTTATTATAATTCCCTCACATTTACAATTCACAGCCATATTATTTTAATGGGTTTTTATATATTATCATGTTTGTATGCATGTTTTGACATACATACATACGTATCTAAAGAAATTGTCATATATAACTTAATTATTCCCTAAGAATTAACAACAAATTAAGCCAAGTTTGTAAGACTTGTCTAAGGGTTACTCTTTTATAATTTATTTTTTCAATTCTTAATCCTACAATACTATAATATTAGATTAAAAAACATATCATTCTAAGTAAAAAACATATAACTATAAATAAGTTAAAATTAAAGATAAAATCAAAAATTATTTAACTATTAAGATAAATATCTAATCGGAACTATATATCCCATTTTCAATACTAAACATCCTTGGCGTTTTAAAATATAATTTTAAAGAACCTTATAGGTAGACATCAAATTCCAGACTGATTGAACAACATTTTTGTTGCCCATTTTCATATTACTTAAATAAATTTGTAGGTAACATAAACCACAAAAACCAGCAATAATTTTCGTACTTAGAATATTTCATTTTAGAACAAAAGCTGTAGTTTCGAATAACCAATTTAAAATTTAAACACATGAGGTTATGTGCAATTTTAGTAAGAGATTAAGTGTCAAGTGCAATTTTTTGCACATATAAAAGTATAACAAATATTTTATCTTTTACTAGAATTTTTATTTATTATTATTTGGTATCGGAAATATTAACCTAGTGACACCGATACGCCTTTTCCCTTCCACAGAAAAAATTATTATTGCAAGCAATTAGCAAATCAAATTCAAGTAAATATCAAATTTGTTTACAAATATTTGAGTATTTTACTAAATCAACATTCGACGAGAATCAAACGTAAATTAATTACGTATACAATTACCGTTATTGCTACGTCACAGCACTAGGGTGCTAGATAATTTCCAGTAAAACTCAATATTAATAGGTTGAGTACATAAAAGAGTTATACTGTAATTATTTTCAGAGAAAGTTTGTAATAAACTGTGTGAGGTCTTGGTCGGATGTGTAATTTTATAAACATTATTCTGAAAAAAACCCCTGACTGTGAAAATATTAGTATTGCGGAAATAGATATTTTTATTTTCTTTTAAATTTCTTTGAAATATAGAAATGCCTGCGAAAAAAAAAATAATTTAAAGAAAGAAATTCGGTTTCTTATCAAAAATAACTCAAAACTATTTTTACTTAGAAAATATGATGGCATGGAATAACACCGGTTGTCTTTTAGTTTCTCCTTAGGTATTTTTTTTTAATTTCATGAATCACCCAAGCAAAAACATATCCATTCTAATAACTTGTCGCCGTCTACATTAGATAACTATTGACTATCTCCTCAAAACATTTATGTAACGCTAATGACCATTAATTACAAATTTGATCTTGACAATAGCCTCAACGTTTTAGGTTTTTTTAACGCTTTTACGCCTAAACAAAATTCACACTTCAGAATAAGTTTGCGTAAATAATCAAATATTTACTAATCACTTTTGCTTCTTTATGTAGAAACACAAACGAAGAACAAAAACAAATCTTTCCATATGTAAAGTAAGCACATGATTGATTAGTGATCGGCGTGTATCAATCAAATGCTAAATATTTCACTAACCGAAAACAACGCACACCTTGAAATGTTAAGTATTCTGACATTGTTGGTTTTCTACTTACCACAACTTTAAGCGTCGACAGGCCATCTCTTTCAATGTATATAATAGTTCCGCCGCCTTGGGCCAATGCTATCTAGTTCAAGGAAAAAATTTAGAAAGATAATTATAAAAAAGAAATGTTTAGACAAGTTTAGACATTGTTTTTAGGTGAAATTAAATTTCAATACTTCGACAAATGTTTAAGCTAGAAATAAAACCTACTTGGAAATTCTACATGTGTATATTTTAATTTACATAGACTTAAAAACGTAATGGAAACTAGGATTTATGACAAAATAACTAAAAATATCATAAAGTTCAACAGGCCTGGCCCCTTTTGTTCGACTTCGAGCATGCGTTCTGTAGGAAACTCGCTGCCCCAACCTGTGACAAATACTGTTACCTTTTGTAATTTAGGAGGAGAATCCTTAATAATTGTTGCTACTATCTTGCTCTTTCGTAAAGAGCTGTTACTCCTTTTGGGTCCTTACGGAAGATTCCAATGAAGCGTTCGTCTTCTCAATATTAGAGCTAGGTTCACCGCACTCAGTCGATTAATTCTCCTGACTGTCTTCCGAGGAAGTGGATGGAAGGTCAGGCTTATCCTTCTGAGCATCAGTGTCATATGTTTTAAAGAAATGGAAAATTTGTATTTTATTTACAACAATTTAAGTGATTTAAAGAAACGCGTTTTAAGACTTGAAAGTAATAAACATTATTTTAGAAATTCACCCATTACTGGCCACTGTACAAGCACACAAAAACACTCCAAGAATTGGATTTATTGGCTTTTAACATTACTAAAAGGTATTGTATATGGGCAGCCGATACTGAGTACAACTAAACGCTGTCCAAAACTGTTTGATTATGTCCCATACCACACATGTTTACACATACTGAAAGAAGTAAGATCCATTATTACGTGTCCTGAAAACCTACAAGAACAATTTGAATATTTCTATTCTAATCATATCCTTTTTTGAATTTGACCCATTTGTGGTGTTTCTTCACATTACCTCTCCCTCCAGTTCCTCTGGTGTCACATCAAATGGGATATCTGATAGAATGTCATCATTTTCCAAAATCTCTTTCAGCTGCATTTCACTGGCATGTACCAGTGCATCTAACTCCGATGTTTCAAAATCTTTTGAACGTCTTTCCAATTTACTTTTATTTTTCTTGCGATTAACGCCAATACCACCATTTCGGATGCGACGTTCCCGTTGAAATTTACGCGCCAAGTTTATGGGTAAACGTTGACGTTTTGGTTTGGCTTTTATGGGACGTCGTTTTCCTTAAAGAGAATAAAATATGTTTAGAAATCATGCTTTCAAAAGTAATGGTAAGGGATGTAACAAACCTTTGGTTGTTTTGGCATTTCTGGAATAGTTCCCAGGCATCTTTAGTTTCAGGAAATTATTTATCTTTGGAAAAAAGGGAAGACAAAGGGACGAGTCTAAAGCTTAGATCTAGTACATGTGCCCTGTCATGAACGGTAAATTACTTACAACTACGTAAATCCTTGGATTGGCTGGTGTCTGGAACTACCGTTCTTTTGGATTACAATGCCGGCGTTTTTTTTTTAAATCTTCGGGGTGTCCTAATGGGAAAAAAGAGGGCTAAAAACATAATTTATAAATGCAGAATCAAAACAAAACTGATTAGGCACAATTAGTTCGAAAACAGCTGTTTAAACAAAAGAGTATGTTCAGTGATATTTTCAATAGAAACATCATTCACAATAGCAAGAAGAGAGTTCAAAACAATATATTGCCTCATGTTTTTTGTTAATAGTAGCTATTCAAAACAGTTCAATGATTTCCGTTACAGTACCACCAGTTATATTTAAAGTTAAATATTTCTAAATATCCCCGTATTCCATTGCACAATTATACAAGGTAGATTATAGCAGCATATAAATTACACGTTTTGTGGCTTGTATATACACAAAATTTGTTAATGTGCATGTGATGTTTTGAAAAATATTAACATTGTGCAGTATTTCTTTAACCCAGTGCGTTTAAATTTCCAATTCCTTGAATATATGACAAATAAATCCTCTTTAAGAGTTAACCCGGTAAAAAGTTCTAATGTAAATGCCGTTTAAGGTTAGTTTTGGGGATGTGACCTTCCGATCCCCTGTGATCATCCAAGAGGAGAAATGGAGAAAGGGAATAGAGACGACAGAATCTAATAAAACCGACTTCAGTTTTTTTAATGATGTTTTCATAATTCATTGGCTATCTCGTAAAATAACGCCTCAAAATTCCGTATAAGGTGACATATATGTGGTTTGTTGTGTCAGCTATTGGTACATCTGTAGATGGAAAACCTCGTCTAGGAAATTTGTCTGCTTCTTCATTACCCTTGTATCCAGCACAGCCGATATCTGTTAGTTATTTTTCCAAAGCTGTTTCACACTGTGGGATGATATTTCAGTATTTGATGCCTTTAAGAGCCGCTTGCAGACTTTTCATCAATTCTGCTGTCTTCCAAATCGCGAAGATTTTAGTGTGGAAAACACTACAGTTGTTATCCAACTTGTAGGTAAGTTCAAGGTTTAGCCTTTCAAAGTAGACGCCAGTCTCTGTACGTACCTCCGTCTGTATAAAAAACCAGACCGTTCAGAGATGGGTCACTACGGTTCCAGTCGTCTCTACTGGGAATAACGACATCTACACTTTAAATCTCAGGACTTGTGAGCAGTTCTATTGCTTTTAAACTATGGATTGAGGTGACAGACGTTGGCCGAGTAAAAATCGGGTCGTTTAGGATCGTAGACACCTCTGTCGTGGAAACGAGTTGCTTAGTTTCCTACGTTGGTTAAATGTGATACATGGCTCGTTCAGAATGCGTCCATGCCTATAGGAACAATTTCGCCAAAGATTCTGTTCATGCTGCCTTAGGGCACTATGTCCTGCCTGACACTTAATGCTTAAACCCAGAAGCCTGAAGTTCAGCATTGCGTTCAGAACAGCTTGGGGAGTTCTTGTTGTTGTAGCAACTGCCTACCTGTTTGTGGTTTTTTCCATTATTCTGGTTCTGACCCCTCTGTTTCCAGGTTCAGGAAACAGGAAACTCTAAGTACTACATTCGCATGGCATTGGTCCATTGCCTGGGCCACTGCTTCCGTGTGAATGCTGGTAAGCCTGTTGATCTAGGGGTTCTCTTTTATACCGTTGGACCTCTCTCTGTCTAGATCGTGTAGGTCTCTTCTTACATGTCTGGGTGGGGGAATTCTATCATGCGATAACACCCAAGCAGGTACTGAATCGACAACATCCTGTTGTGACGATGTACGGGTAAGACCATTGCCTCCTCATGAAAATGGTCCACTGGCGTCGCAGTTGGGGAGTGCTCCTTGGGGCTGCTCTTTGTCTAGTTTCGTGGATGTCGACTTTTGGCGTAGTACGTGCCACCTCGGTGTTATGCAACCAGTGTATAGTCGATGGTTTTAGCCCCCAACTTTTCCGAATGAAATTCTAGCATGTGTAGAGCGCAATCAACCCTGTCTTCGCCCTCTCCTTAGCATCCCTTTTCCATCGTAATTGACAGTCAAAGTTTGTATTTTGCTACGGGTCAGAGTTGAAGCTGCAACCAATCCAGTGCTGGTGGAACAAAGGCGCCGAGCTTACGCTTCCTAGTGAACATTCCCAGTCCGTCTTTCTTCCATTCACTTCAAGGCCTAAAGAGATATAGATAAAAATGTATTTCGGGTTTTCGATTCCATTGGCCAAAGTTCTCATTCAGAGATCTTGTTATTAGCCAAATTTTCTAATCTGATTGTCTGTAATTGCGTATTTTTTCTCAGATGATAAAAAACCTCCGGGCACAACATTTACAACCATCCCGATCAGAGCCGAACATAACAATTTTTTAAACGTTTTTAGTTAACGTTAATTTGTTCCCATAATATCAAAATTAGAAACTCACCATTTTACCACAGATTAAAATAAAACACGATTTTCGTTTTTTGGTTCCGCAGAGAGAGCTAAACGATTTATTATTTTGTAATAATTTATATTTTTCTGAAGACATTTCTGTAAGATTCTCGTTTGATGAATTCTTAGAAGTGAATTGCAATATGTATCATGGGTTTTGTGTGGATGTTTATTTATATATTTATGCAATATGTTATATATTAATATTTATTATTAATAATAATGTATATTTATTTATTTTCACTAATTTTTATATAAAAAACATATATTTTTTATAATAAGTTATGCATGTTGTTTTATTACTGCCCATCATGATGTTTTGATTGATGGTTACTAGAACTGCAATTTGATTTAGAGTCGATTATGTATGTATGTGTTTATGTTTATGGGTGTTTGTGCCCAATAAGCTAAGACTACAGTTACTGTGAATAAAATCTAAATTTTAGACTAAATACAAATTTGTTTTAAATTATGTATTGGATAAATTTCATATTTACATTTTATAGAGAATAATAATAATGTGTTGTGCTATTTTGTTTTGGAGTAATTCTAAAAAAAAACTACGAAATTTGTTTATCTTGATATAAATATTGCTGGTTTCCCTATTTCCTTTTTTGCAGATATTAAGGACACCAAAATCATTGCCAAATGTGTGTGTGTGTGTTATTTTTATCATTTGGTCTAATGTCTTTTGGCATCCTTTGTGGGAAATTTATATTTTTGTTTTGCTAGAAATGGGATGTTTTATTTGCCTCCTTGCTCCTGATTGGTTGAATACGTAAAGTATATCGTTATGTAAGCCATTTGAACCAATTACACCGTTGTATTCTTGGTCCTCCTTCCTTCTATGTTGGCCATTTACAATAACAACAAATGTCCATGGAAACCTTTTTGAGAGTGAAGAGTAGCTGTAGCTTTAGTTAACAGCAAATGTAGTATACTTTTAGGCGTACGAGTTTCATTCATTCCTTCATTCGCTCTCTTCAATGATGTGGTATTTTTACTCTCTGTGTCTCGCTCACACTACCACTTGCTCTTGTGCGTGTGTGAACATTGCATTTCCGCTTTATTGCTGTTTGCAGTAGTATTCTTGCTGCTGCTGCTGTTGGTGGTGGTTTGAGCTTTATTTCTTCCATATACCTCTACCATTGGTTGGTCAGGCCAATGAGTGAGAGGTTTACCATTGTATATAAGATTCGCATATGCTATGTTTTTATTTATTGCATAGCATATAGAAATCAAATTGCAATGCTTAAAGAAATAAAAAATCACAAATTTGATGTTGGTTTGGTATTTAAAAATTAGATTTCCATTGGTTTGTTATCTGGAAGAAGAGATAGAGAAGAAACATATTAATATACTTTAAATGAAGTGACTTTTTAATTAATTTTTTTTCATATGGATTTTGCTCTAAATTGACAGATAAAAATATATATTTCTAAAGTACGAATATCGGCTCCTTTTTATGAAAAAAAATAATGTTCGAGTTGATTATTTTAATTTTTTCTGGGTAATTTAAAATTAATGCAAAATGTAATAACACTTTTCTCTTTTCCATAGGAACGAATTAATACCTATCCACGCTTCGTTGTAATATTCCGCAGTAATTATGCTGTTCAATGTTTTAGGAATATTGTTTCTGTAGTTTAACTTATCTACACTAATAAAGGAGAAAAGCGATTCATAAACGCTCAGACTTGAATCTTAAAATTTTGGGTGAGGTTTCCTATTGGTCCAAAGGTGACAAATAAGGAGTTTTGGAAATTCTTTCTAGAACAGCACAAAAAGTACTAAAAAGTGCTAAATGTGGTACCACTTGTATTTGGCGAACCGCTAGAGTTAGAACTCTTAAATTTTGAATGAGGGTCACTGATGGAGTATGGAATAGTTGTAGCAAAAGGGTTTTTTTTTGGAAATTCGAACTAAAGGTACATATCTGAAAAGTACTAAAATATACTAAACTTGGTACAATTTCGCAGCATGTGAATGGATAGAGCTAAAAACTTGATATTTGGAATGCGAATTAAAGTTGAGAAGTAGTGTCGATATTAGGAAAGGTGGTTTTAGAAGCATGTACCCATGTATACGAACGAATATAGTACTATATATGATACAATTTGGAGAAACGGATGGAGCTGGAATAGAATAGCGATATGTAGATAGTTTTGGAAATTTTTTACTTATGTGTAAGAAAAGTACTAAATTGTACTATATTTGGTAGGGGAGAGGGGGGCACCTTTGAACGTGGGGCAGCTTTGAACAGCGCTCATAAAATCTTGGTTTAATATTTTTCCGACCCGCAACCACATTTTTGTATTTGGCAATCTTGTTCTCTATATGCGTAAACCACTTTGGCTTGCTTTTTCAGTTGTCGAAAAATTGTGCATGGTTGACCATGTTTTCTCAGTGTAATTGTAAACTTTTATTCATTTGGTTCTAAGGGCGCAGGAAGAATTCTGTGATAGTTTTCTTTCGTCAAACAAATTTTTTGCATTCCAACAATCATTTCAAACATAACTAATGTAATTTCTTTCATATATATTTATTACAAAAAAAGTTATTTTAAATTTCCGTAAAATGCCATGGGTGGGGCACCTTTGAACATGCCCATTAAACTCGAGTAAAAAAAGGAGTTTTAAACTTTTGGCTTCGATTTCTCAAAATTTCAAATGGGCTAATATGATTACGAAATTAGCTGTATTTTTCACCATATTAATTTTTGTTTTTAAGTCATTTTATGTTTTAATAACTTTTGATCTAAATTTTTTAAATTTTGAACATTTTTTATATATTTTTTAATGAATTAATGAATTTCTGATATGTATGAATAAAATACATACATATTTGAACATAAACACTGTAAAAAACCATGTCGTTCAAAAATGCCAACTCCTGTTCAAAGCTGCCCCCCTGGGGGGGGGGGGCAGCTTTTAAATTTTGAACATTTTTTATATATTTTTTAATGAATTAATGAATTTCTGATATGTATGAATAAAATACATACATATTTGAACATAAACACTGTAAAAAACCATGTCGTTCAAAAATGCCAACTTCTGTTCAAAGCTGCCCCCCTGGGGGGGCAGTTTTGAACACTTTGAGTTCGTCCATTAAAACAGTAATAAAATATATTTATCAAGCTTATAGTATGTCATATGTATATTCATTTTAAAGGTTACATATGTACCTATTAGTTAAAATTTATAAGAAACCAAAAATTATAAAATAAAAAATGTTATAAGGCTTGAAAGCAAAAAGTGTTCAAAGGTGCCCCCCTCTCCCCTACAGTTTGGATGTTGTGTGAATCGATAGAGTTGCAATCTTGAAATTTTAAGTTAGAATCATTATTGGTGTATAGGATTGGGGTATGTGGGAAGTTTTAGAAATTTGTACTAATGTGTACTAAATAGTACCATATATGGATTTGGGTCAACCGATAGAACTGGAGTTTGAAATTTTAAGTTGGAATCACTGTTTGGGTTTAGAATTCAGCTATGTAGGATGTTTTGGAAATTCGTACTAATATGTACTAAATATAGTACAATTTAAAATTTTAGTGAACTGATAAAGGTGGAATCCTGAAATTTGGAATAAATATCATTGTTGGTATATAGTATTGGGGTGTGTAGGAAGTTTTGGAAATGTGTGATAATGTGCAATAAATAGTACCATATATGGATTTGGGTCTACCGATAGAACTGGGAGTTTGAACTGTTTGGGTGTAGAAATCAGCTATGTAGGATGTTTTGAAAATGCATGCTATTGTGTACAATTTAAATTTTGGGTGAATGGAATCTTGAAATTTTAGGATAATTTTTGGGGTGTTGGATGGGGATATGTTTGATGTTTTGAAAATTCGTACTAATGTGTACTGTATGGTACCAAATTTGGAGTTGGGTGAACCGATACAGCTGGAGATCTGAAATTTGGAAATAAGGTTAATGTTGGATTGGGGGTCGATTTTCAGTTATGCAATTTAAAGAACTCAGCTGGATTTTATAATTCAAGTGTAATTGAACTTCTCCAAATGTTGTTGTTTCGGTTTTAACCGTGTTCTCGATAATTGAATTTGACTTGTACCATAAGTTGTGCATATCGATACCCTTTGCTAATGGTTTTCCATATTTTGGCTTAGCCCACATTTGAACGTTTCAGTCCTTTTTGTGTACATTGAAGGTTCTATCCAACATAAATTGCTTTCATTTGATATTTCGAATTTCAGAGGATTCTAGGTTAGACGATTAGGTTCCTAGCCGTTTTCTTGGACATAAGTTGGTGCAATAAAGTTTTTTTATATCTACGTTTTTTCAAATTTTTAATATAGAACCTGTTTTAATATTTTAATATAGAACCTTTTAATATATAACTTATCACACCACCGAACAGGGCGTACTATTTTCGGGGTTGACTAATGCGAAAGCTTCCACTGGGGTTATTGTGCTTTGGTTTATAAGTCATATCCCCAAACCGATTAATCCCCTATTGAAGATATGGTTCGTCGAATTTAAGCAAAAAAGTACCGAGAATAAAAAAAAATCACAGACCTTGGCTACCCTAATATATAAAACGTTTATATAAACAATTTTTGTCAACACACACATATGTTTATACATACAGTACATTTCTTCTCGCTAAATCTATCTCATGTGTGTATCTTATTATTCATGTATATGTATGTATGTGTGTGTGTGAGGAGGGTATTTGGTTAGATGGTTGTTTATGAAATTTGTGCCAAGAAAATAATTGCAAATCTGACGTAGATATCTATACACTCAAAGAATAATCTTGGTTCAAAATATGTAATTATTCTTAGGCAAAACAAAGATATTTTTATTCGTATTTAATACAAACAAATGAATGAACAAAAATCAATATTTTAAACAAAAAAACAAAAAAAAAAAAACAAGAGAAGGTGTGGTAGATTGGCATTTGAGAATGTATGTGTGTGATTCTTATAGGAATGGGCCTGATGCCGTTTTGGCTAGTGGTGGCCATAATGATAAGATGACATAATTTATGATCGTGGAGTTGTGCCAATATTTCTTTCTGGACTACTTCCCAAAAAAAGACGACAACAAACCAAACATACCACTAGCCAAATATTTAGTTAGATTCTTGTGCCTCAAAAAAAGGAGGAGCAAGGGAAATGAAATTTCTTTCATTTGGCTTCAATTGTTGTCGTTGTTGTTTATTTATTCCTCCGATGTGACGTTGTAAACAGACAAACCAAAAAAATTCTTGGCTCACGATCGGGTATTTGGTTTTACTTGAGGAATGCCCCTGCCTTGATAAGGGATAGACTTGCGTGCGTAAACAAAATGTTTCTGACATACAAACACACACATTCACACACGAAAATGCGTAATGTTGTTGGCCACATATGTGATTCGATTTGGCAATTCTTAATTGACCATCTTTAGCACGTGTTTACAAAGGTCAGGTTTTATTTTTCACAATGTGCGAAATGTGTGACGTCACAAAAGTCTTTGCTTGCCAATAGATTTTTCACAACACACACGCCAACATAGCCAAGGCCATAAGGAATTAAAAGTTTGCAATTTTTGAGGTTTGAGTAGATCGGACAAGTTCATGTTGCCGAGTGCAAAGTGTTAATTATCCCAAATGATTTACTATCGACAGGATATCTTAGGAAGATGTAAAGAAACTCCTTGAACATTTTATTACCCAAATGATGTTGTTTCGGTGTCAGCCGTGTTCTCCGTTGTTCGATTCGATTTATTGCCAACGGATGTGAATAATTGAATATATCGATAGCCACAAGACGAAGTTACGCTGTTATCCTTTGCTAATGGTTTTTACAAGAATTTTATGAGCAGATACACACACATGTAGAGGCGCTTGCAATCTATAAAATACTAATATTGAATTTTCTTTGATCTGTATTTTTTTTAAACTTCTATTTTGTAACGTTCATTATTAGGCGACCTCTACCTGTCATTTAAATTTGTAAACTGAAATACTATTTATCAGTTTATTGACGTTTTTCTGATGTTCACTTTGGCCATATTTATTAAGCATTGGAAAGTCCGATGGTTTCAACTTTTCATGAGGTTTCATCTTACCAACGAAAGATGTGTTTCGTCCATTTTGTTACCAGTAACTCTTAAATTAACATCTTCTTGGCCTTGAGAATTAATTACAATTTATTTGGGAAAAATATTGCCAGTTTTTTTTTAAGGCAAAACTTGTTTTTTTTTGCAAAGGAAAAAATAAATTGCATCGTTTAATTATTTAATGTTCAGTAAGTAAATGATTACTATATCTGGCGATTTTTTTTATTTAGGCGATCTTCCCATTATTCGTTTTCATTTATTTTTATCCACAGTGGATACATCAATTAAAAGAAATCCCTTGTATTTCTTCATGCATATGTAACAACACAAGCAGCTCAGAATTTACCGTCGCCAAAATTCATTTTTCTTTTCGTTGGTTTCTTCGATTTTGAAAAAGAATTCTAAAGGTAATAATTGTTGTTGCATTAAATTTTTAACATTTATTTTCTGCTTGTTCCTTATATGCAACTTGCTAATGTTCATAATTTGTTGTTGCTTTGCCAGGTCTCCAGCATTAATATCACTCAATTTGTTATTTTCATACACTGCTTTGTCTTCAACCGCATACTCCAATTTTGTGATACAACATACAGATCAGTATGCATCAACAACCGTGACATTCAGATCGAGAAAAGGGCGTGAAACCTTCTTGTGGAGTGCTGTGCGTTTAGTGATTTGAGTGATAGAAATCTGCCATACGAAATTCATAAGGAAAAGTGTTAAAAATCTTATTATATTTGTCCTAAATGCAGGGTGAAGCCTCTAAATATGGTTATTATGGTGCCTAAGTGAAACCAAAGCAATTAAAAGGCTCTAAAAAAACATCAAATTGTTTTATACAGTGTCAGAGTGAGACTAAGATAGTTGAAAAAACTTTAAATTACAAAAAAAAGTGCGAAAACACTACATAATATTAAGGAAAAAACTAGCAGTTCAGAAAAAAAAAACAAAACAAAAAAATAATTTATTCTTTCCTAAAAAAAAATTATTTAAATATCATATACCTAACTCTATGGATAAAAAAAATTAATTAGAATTTAAAATTTTATCATTCCTAAGTGAACATAATATTTTTCTATTTGTTTTTGGTATACATTTTTTTCATTTATTTTGCTTGGAATTTGCTTAAAAAAATTGTGAAAAAAGAAACAAGTGAAATTACAACAATAACAAAACATTCAGTGTAATTTGCCGTTGAAGCCAGTGATAAAGCTATACACACATTATACATATTTACATTTTTAAAAAATTCTACTTTTGTTAAGCTAATGATCATTGTGCATTCCATTTGAATATGTATGTTGTGTGTGTAGGTATATCCCTTGCGCCAACTGCAAACTCTCCACTGTTACACTGTTGGCTGATCGCAACATCTCTGTAGCTCACCGACGCAACATGTTTGATTCATACACAACTTAATCTTTACATCAAACTTTTGTATACAACACAACACAACATTTACATCTCTTAATCTTCAAACCAGCATTCAGCAGCATCATACCAGACTCTGAGAAAGTATACTTTCAACGAGGGAATCACAAGAGCGTACGTAAGTCAATGAACTCTTTGTTGTTTTGTTTTTGTAAAGTTTATAAAACGAAGAATGATGATAAAGAGAAATAATAAAACTGTAATAATGGTGACCAGATTTGTGATAATTGTTGATGCATTGAAATAATGAAATATTTAATCTGTTAACTAAATGTTTAAATAAAAAAACAAATGATATTATAAAAAAAGTAAAATTAAATAAAATTATAAATTGAATAAATTATACACAAAATTAAATTTTAATTGAAATAATTTAATTTTGTTCAACTAATATTATTGTATTTATTTATTTTTGAATATGGTCACCACTATTATTCGTTTTGTTATTAATGTTGTTGTAATATACATAAATTGATTTTTTTTGGTAAAATATTTTATTTTATTGTTGTTGTTGAAACAGTGAGTGAAGTGATGAACATTACAGATATGTTTTAAGATGATTTTTTTTCATTATTTGATTTAATTTTATTTATTTATTTTTTTATTATCTTTTTCTGTATTGCAAATTGATCATGCTATTAATCGTTTGAAATACTTTAAATTTGGGTTTATTTATTTTTTTCATTTGTTTCTTTTAATTGATTTAAGATTACATTTATGTTTAGTAATATTAATAATTTAAAAATTGAAGAGAAGCTATGTAAATTTATTGAGAATGTCAAGCCAAATTTCTCTTATATTTGAATTTAATTTAAATAAAATTAAGAACATGTATATTGAATAGAAGATCAATAACATCTGTTTGATTTCTCTTATTTAGACAAGGTTCATTGTTGTCAATGTAGGGGTTGCAACGCAGTACATACTTATCTCTGTCAGGAACATTAAGTTGTTGCAACCAGGTTGGGAGGGCACATCATGCAACATAACATCAAGTTGCAATGCAACATTTTGAAAGACATCCGTTTCCTTTTTAGCTATTTCCTACCTTTCTCTACAAACTCTTAGTGTGAGAGAGATATTCTTCTGTCTTCTTTCCTTTTCCTCTTTTTCTTATTTGTTATCTCTTTCTGGTTTTTTTTTTAAACAAACATGCACGCAAATAAATGTATTTTGTGTAGCTCGATGGTATTTTAGGAAACTTTGGTATTTCGAATCCCCCCTCCGACGAGATATAAGGCCGGATGCAAAGCGTGCATTACCATGATAGTTACTCCTTAAAATTACACCTACCATTTCTAGCTCAGTTGTATGCTACATTAAATAAATGGCGCCCAACGTGGGGCCGAATGTTGAAATGATTTCTTTCAAATAACACCTAGCGTAAAGCTACTTATGTTCGGTTCCTATTATTTCCTTTTAATTCCTATTCTTTTTATTTTCATTTTCCTTTTTCTTTGTAGTATTGGTAAACTAATTGGAATTCGTTTAAGGTCATTTCATTATCCTAAATTGACCATTAGTTTCCATACTTCTCTTCTACATCTTTCTATCTTTATGAAGTTTATGAATTTGTTTTTCTGAAATGGTGGTTTGGAATACAGATCTTGAACTCTGATTGTAGTTAAATCTGTCCTCACACATGGATGTCTCACAAATACATAAATTATCTTATTCTTTTGGACTAGCAGAACAGTTGTATCTGTACCAAAGAGTGAAATCTTTCTTTACACTTTTTGTCTATCTTCGTCTTCCGGATGTTGCTTTTTACAAGGAACCTTGTTTAAAATATTGAGTGGTCAAACAGATATAATGATTTATATAGAATTTTGGCATTCCGAATTCCTTTATTTTTTCCGAAATTATTAATTGATTTAATTTTCAATGTTTTTTATGTGTTCATTATAATTTTAAAATATTTTTTGATTAAAATTTGAAACTTCGTTTTCACTGTTCTCAGGAATTATTGAAAATTTATAGGGTTATTTTAACGGATATAATTTATTAGCAATTAATTCTTTTTACATATCCACATTTTTAGTAATTTCGTTATTGAGAAATATGATTTCGTTATTGAGATTGTAGAAAATTTTTATTTTCTATTTTGTATAACGAAATTCAATTTAATTAGTATTATTTATTTTTTTATAAATCATAAAATTATTTTGAAGAAAGTTTATCATTTTCGTTTTTCTTGGTTTATTTATATTATTAAAAAACCTTCGATTATAAAATATATAATCTATAAATTTTATTGATTTATAGTTAATCGACTTTGCATAATATTGATTTTTTGTAAATGTCATCGTTGATTAGAATTTTCTAAAATTGAGTTTTCAGTGAGGGCTGTATATTCTTTTGTTTCTTTTGATAAAGGTTTTATTTTCTTGTTGACATAATGGCTAGTGAGCAAGAGAATACGGACCTCAATGCGTCCTTTGACCCACAAACATTGTGTGGTGCTTGTGCCTCTGTTATTTCATCGAAAGCTCACTATGTTAAAACAAATTGCGGACACAAATTCCATAAAACCTGTCTTGCAAAAGTTGAAAAAATTAGACCATTTTGCCCAATTTGTAACTGCAGGCTTCTTTCTGATCCTTCATCGCCTTCTACCTCTGTTAGGACTACTAGATCGCAGGCTAGAATGACAGGAGTCCAATCGTCTAGTACTAGACCCGCTGAAAATCAGACGAATGTTGTTTCTGCTCCCACTGCTACTGGTCCTGAAGATTCGACTAATCTTCGTCCAAGTGATATACAAGAGATGGTTACATCTATTGTATCAGCTCAACAAGCACAACTTTTAGCTAGTTTGAACGACCAAATATCTAGGATGATTCAATCTAATTTTGAGTCTAGGTTTTCCCGAGGAAACATGAATAATCAAGCTACGTCTCCTTTAGACACTCAGCAGCTTCCACAAACAACATCTCCGAGACAGATGCACACTTTGCCAGCCGTAGAGGAACGAACGTTCAGAGAAATGTTTGGCATTTCATTAAATAATTCTCAAAATCAGAACCAGGCTCCTTTGAATGTAAGTCGTGGTGGTCCACCTACTACAAATAATTCTTCCGTGACAGATTTGACCTCCAGACCTGACAAGGTCCTTCATATAATTTCGAACTGGAGAATAAAATTCACCGGAAGTTCCAATGGCATATCTGTGGAAAACTTCATTTACAGAATTGAAGCTCTGACATCTCAGACCCTCCAAAGTGATTTTGATTTGCTATGTCGTAACGCCAGTTCTCTCTTTGAGGGAAAAGCGGCGGATTGGTTCTGGCGATACCATCGCTCAGTTCTGGCTGTCAATTGGAATGACCTATGTAAAGCTCTTAGACAGCAATATTCAGATTCCAGGTCCGATGTTGATATCAGAGAATTGATTAGAGATAGAAAACAGAAACAGGGAGAAAGCTTTGACAATTTTTATGAGTCGGTAGTAGAGCTTACTGACCGATTAAAAGAACCCCTTTCCAATACCATGCTAGTTGAAATACTCAGGCGCAATTTGCTGCCTGAGATACAACATGAAATTTTGAATTTGAGAATAACGTCCTTGCAAGAGTTGAGAGACATTTGTAGGAGAAGAGAATTTTTCATGCAGGATGTTCGCCGGAAACACGGATTAGGATTTTCAAAGCCCGTGTTGGTTTCCAAACGAGTTTCCGAATTGGAGGAAGCTGTAGGAAATGAAGATTTGGAGCCATTGAATGATTCGGGTGATCAGATAGCTGCAGTTAGTTTCACTTGTTGGAACTGTCACCAGTCTGGTCATCGCTATCAGGACTGTTTGGCGGACAGGACTGTATTTTGTTACGGATGTGGTACTCCAAATATATACAAGCCAAATTGTAAGAGATGTTGTCCAAAAAACTACAAACCGAACGCACCTTCGTGTGCACAAAAACCGAAGAACCCAGAGTTGGAATAAAAGTCTTAAAGAAGCAGGATGCTGATAGCCCCAATATAGTAATTCCAACCAATAATAATTCTAAAATTCAAAACAATAATGTACTTGCCACTAATAATTTTCATATATTTAAGCCTTTGCATGTTAAAGTACGAGAATATTATGAAGCTAGAAAAAGAATATTTAACGAGGAACCCAGAGTGACACCATCTAGGTCGGCCAATAGAATTCGTAGTTTTTGGAAGAAAGTTAAAAGTATAAAGAGGAATTTTGTTAGTTCTGTCCTTGATAAGCCTTCCGATGTAAGGCCATATGCTGAGGTGGTCCTCTTTGGGAAAAATATGATAGGTCTTATGGATACAGGTGCTTCATTGTCCTGCATTGGTTCTAAAGCAGCAGTGGATTATTTAGAATCCGGAAAACCATATAAGCCAATTAAGTCTTCAGTAAAAACAGCTGATGGTAAAAGCCAGAATGTTGTGGGATATGTCGAAACCCAAATTTCTTTTAAAGGATTAGAAAAGGACATTTTAATTTTTATAATCCCCAGCCTCGATAGAGATCTGTTTTTAGGCGTCGACTTCTGGACTTTGTTTGATCTTCTGCCGCCAGGATTAGTAACCCAGGACCATGTTTCCGATAGCCTCTCATTCGTATGTGAAATAGCTCCTCAAGTCGAACTTTCTCTTTGTCAGCGCCATAAGTTAGATAAGGTTATAAATCTCTTTCCATCCTTTGCCAAGCAAGGCCTAGGAAAAACCCATCTTCTTCACCATATAATTGACACTGGGACCGCTAAGCCGATCAAACAGAGGCATTTTCCGGTTTCTCCAGCAATTGAGAAATTAATTTATGCCGAACTTGATCGTATGTTGGAACTAGGAGTCATAGAGGAATCTAACAGTGCCTGGTCTTCCCCAGTGGTTCTCCACAGGAAGCCAGGGAAAAATCGTCTATGTCTAGATAGTCGGAAACTAAATTCAGTCACTGTTGGCGATGCTTACCCCCTTCCTCACATTGATGGTATATTAAGTAGATTGCCCAAAGCCGAATTCATTACCGCCTTAGATCTGAAGGATGCCTTCTGGCAGATCCCGTTGGATCAGCAATCTCGAGAGAAAACAGCATTTACTGTCCCTGGGAGACCGCTTTACCATTACACGGTAATGCCGTTTGGGCTTTGTAATGCGCCCCAGACCATGTCCCGGTTAATGGACAAGGTCATTCCGCCGGCTCTCAGGACAGAAGTGTTTGTTTATCTCGATGATTTGCTGATTGTTTCGGACTCTTTTGATAGGCATCTTGAAGTTCTAAGGTTGGTGGCAGGGAAGATTAAGGAATCAGGTCTTACCATCAATGTTGAGAAGAGTAGTTTTTGTGTTTCGGAGGTTAAGTACCTTGGACATTTGGTTGGTGGTGGTGTGATTAGGACGGACCCAGAAAAGGTGTCCGCAATAACAGACTTTCCGGTTCCACAATCTGTTAAGCAGGTGCGACGTTTTCTTGGCATGACAGGTTGGTATAGAAAGTTTATTAGGGACTACGCGTCTATTGCTACACCTCTCACAGACCTCACAAAAACTAAGCGCAAGTTTGTCTGGAATAAAGAAGCGCAGGCATCTTTTGAGGCTTTAAAGACCCATTTGAGCTCCGCTCCAGTTCTGCATAGCCCAGATTTCTCACAGCCGTTCTTTATACACTGTGATGCTAGTAGAACTGGTATAGGAGGTGTATTGGTCCAGAAAGATGCGGACGGCGAAGAGTTTCCTATTGCCTTTATGTCAAAGAAACTCAATCAAGCCCAACGTAACTATTCGGTGACCGAACAAGAATGCTTAGCAGCGATGCTAAGTATTAAAAAGTTTAGAGCTTATGTGGAAGGACATGAGTTCACTGTGATCACTGATCATGCATCACTAAAGTGGCTCATGTCCCAAACAGACCTAAGCACGCGGTTAGCTCGATGGGCCTTGAAGCTTCAGGGATATAAATTTTCTATTCAGCATAGACGAGGTTGTCAGAATGTAGTCCCTGATGCTCTCTCTAGAACCAATACTGAAGATTTGTCATCATTGGAGTTAGCTGACATGTTTGTTGATGAAATTGATAACTCTCCAGGTCCTGAATTAGATAGCGGTATGTTCGTGGATTTGAGTTCTGCGCATTTTCAATCCGAAGATTACAAAGAATTGTTAAAGAAAGTAGAGAAATCGTCTGAAAATGTGCCTGACTTAAAGGTTATTGACGGATTTATATATAGGCGCACGGAACATGCAAAAGGAGATCAGGTGCAAGACGATTTGTCCTGGAAATTGTGGATCCCGCAGACAATGATACCGGAAGTTTTGAAAAGAGCTCATGACGATTCTCTATCTGCTCATGGCGGTATAAATAAAACGTTGTTTAAGTTGAGGAAGTACTATTTTTGGCCTAATATGGTAGTCGATGTACGAAATTATATTAATAGTTGTGAAATTTGTAAGGCTTGTAAACATCCTAACCAAACACTTCGTCCACCTATGGGTAGGACTTCCGAAACTCATAGATTTTTTCAAAAGATCTACGTAGATTTTTTGGGGCCTTATCCTAGGTCGAAGTCTGGGAACATAGGTATCTTCGTTGTATTGGACCACTTTACAAAGTTTCCATTTTTGAAGGCAGTTAAGAAATTTTCAACTGATATAGTCGTTAAATATTTGGAAGAGGAGCTTTTTCATACGTATGGGGTGCCAGAAATAATAGTGTCTGATAACGGATCTCAATTCAAATCGAAACAATTCAGCCAGTTTCTTGCCCGTTATAGTGTTAATCATTTGTTCACTGCTATCCACGCCCCTCAGGCAAACGCGTCCGAGCGTGTAAACCGATCAGTATTGGCGGCAATTAAATCATACGTCTCTGCTGATCAAAAAGATTGGGATTTGTTGTTGAGCAATATCAGCTGTGCACTTCGCTCTACTATTCATTCGGCTATAGGGACATCCCCGTATTACTTGACTTTTGGCCAGCATATGGTTACAAATGGTAAAACCTATCAGCTTTTACGCCAGCTCCAGGTACTGGAAGATAGGACAATATGTTTTGATAAATACGACTCTCAAGCCATTGTCGGCAGCAAAGCAAAAGACGTTATGCATAAACAATTCCTTAGAAACGAGAAGACCTATAATCTCAGATCCAGAGAGGTAACCTATAAGGTGGGCCAAGAAGTTTTCCGCAGAAACTTCAAGCAAAGTGACTTTGCTCATGGCTACAACAGTAAATTGGCTCCTACATTCCTGAAGGCTCGAGTTCGGAAGCGTCTGGGAAATAGTAATTATGAGCTTGAAGATCTCCAGGGAAAGCTTTTAGGTGTTTTTCATGCGAAGGATATTAGACAATAAGAGTTTATTGCAAGCGGGATCAGCTTTGGTGGAAAATAAATTTACCCCCAAATTCTGATTTTGGGTGGGGAGAATGTAGAGGCGCTTGCAATCTATATAATACTAATATCGAATTTTCTTTAATCTGCATATTTTTAAACTAGTCTATTTTGTAACGTTCATTATTAGGCGACCTCTACCTGTCGTTTGAATGTGTAAACTGAAATTCTATTTATCAGTTTATTGACATTTTTCTGATTTTCACTTTAGCCATCTTTATTAAGCATTGGAAAATTTGATTGGATTCAACTTTTCATGAGGTTTCATCTTTCCGATGAAAGATATGTTTCGTCCATTTTGTCACCAGGAAGTCTTAAGATAACATCTCCCTTGCCTTAAAACTAACTACAGTTTATTTCTAAAGTATTGTCAGTTTTTTTAAGACAAAGTTTGTCTTTTCTAAAAATAAAAGAAATAAACCATCTATTTGCTTAATTGCCCAGTAAGTAAATCATCATTATTATTTCTGATGCATTTTTAGTTGGTCGAATTCCTATTTTGCGTATATTTTTCTTTTTATCCCCAGCGCTGATATTTCCATATACCATGTATTTCTTCATGTATATGCATTAACATAAGAAACTGCAAATTCACCGTCGTTAAATTTCATATTCTTCTTATTGATTTCTTCGTTTTGGGATAAATTCCTAAAGGTAAATATTGTTGTTATATTAGTTCTAAAATTGTTTCTTCTTCATTTGCCACTTCCTAATATGGTACAATTTATTGTTGCTTTGCCAGGTCTCCAGCATCTCCAGTATTGATGACACTCAAATTGTTTTTGTTTTCTCTGCGCTGCGTTTTTTCTTCAACTGCCTTTTGCATTTTTGTGATCGAACATACAGATCAGTATTCATCAACGATTGCGACATTCAGACCGAGGAAGAGCGTGAAACATTTCTAGCGAAGTCTTCTGTGTTTTGGTGTGATAAGTTTATAAAAAATCATAAAATTTATAGAAAAAACAGTGCTTAGAAAAATCTGTCATATCTGTCCTAAAGAAAAGGAAAAGGAAAGGAAAAGTGTGAAAAACACAACATAATATTAAGGAAAAAAGGTAGAAATTCAGTCTAAAAAAATAATTTATCTAAGATGCTTTTATGCAAATCAATGAATTAAAAACAAAATAATTAGAATTTAAAAATTTATCATTCCTAAGTGAATGTAATATTTTTCTATTTGTCTTTGGTGAACATTTTTTTCTATTAACTGTGCTTTTAAATTGCTAAAAATTGTAAAAAAAAGAAACAAGTGAAATTACAACAATAACCAAACATTCAGTGTAATTTGCCGTTGGAGCCAGTGATAAAGCTATACACACATTATACATATTTACATTTTAAAAAAAATTCTACTTTTGTTAAGCTAATGATCATTGTGCATTCCATTTGAATATGTATGTTGTGTGTGTAGGTATATCCCTTGCGCCAACTGCAAACTCTCCACTGTTAGACTGTTGGCTGATCGCAACATCTCTGTAGCTCACCAACGCAACATGTTTGATTCATACACAACTTAATCTTTACATCAAACTTTTGTATACAACACAACACAACATTTACATCTCTTAATCTTCAAACCAGCATTCAGCAGCATCATACCAGTCTCTGAGAAAGTATACTTTCAACGAGGGAATCACAAGAGCGTACGTAAGTCATTGAACTCTTTGTTGTTTTGTTTTTGGTAAATTTTATAAAACGAAGAATGATGATAAAGAGAAATAATAAAACTGTAATAATGGTGACCAGATTTGTAATAATTGTTGATACATTGAAATAATGAAATATTTAATCTGTTAACTAAAAGTTTAAATAAAAAAACAAATGATATTATATAAAAAGTAAAATTAAATAAAATTATAAATATAACAATTTATACACAAAATTAAATTTTAATTTAATTTTTTTTTAAATAATGAATTTAATTTTGTTCAACTAGTATTATTGTATTTATTTATTTTTTGAATATGGTCACCACTGTTATTCGTTTTGTTATTAATATTGTTGCAATTTATATAAATTGATTTTTTTTTGGTAAAAACATTTTAATTCTATTGTTGTTGTTGAAAGAGTGAGTGATGTCAATACAGACAACAGAGATGTTTTAAGATGATTTTTTCATTATTTAATTTAATTTAATTTAATTTTTTTTTTTTTTTTTTTTGTTTGCAAAGTGATAATGCTATTAATCATATAAAATACTTTAAATTTGGGTTTATTTATTTTTTCCATTTGTTTCTTTTAATTGATTTAAGATTACGTTTATGTTTAATAATAGTATTAATTTAAAACTTGAAGAGAAAGAATGTGAATTTATTGAGAATGTCAAGCCAAATTTCTCTTATATTTGAATTTAAATTAAATAAAATTAAGAACATGTATATTGAATAGAAGATCAATAATATCTGTTTGATTTCTCTTATTTAGACAAGGTTCATTGTTGTCAATGCAGGGGTTGCAACGCAGTACATACTTATCTCTGTCAGGAACATTAAGTTGTTGCAACCAGGTTGGGAGGGCACATCATGCAACATAACATCAAGTTGCAATGCAACATTTTGAAAGACATCCGTTTCCTTTTTAGCTATTTCCTACCATTCTCTACAAACTCTTAGTGTGAGAGAGATATTCTTCTGCCTTCTTTCCTTTTCCTCTTTTTCTTATTTGTTATCTCTTTCTGTTTTTTTAAACAAACATGCACGCAAATAAATGTATTTTGTGTAGCTCGATGGTATTTTAGGAAACTTTGGTATTTCGAATCCCACCTCCGACGAGATATAAGGCCGGATAGTTACAAAATTACACCTACGTGCATTATATGCTACAAAGCTTTCAGGCCCATAGTTACTCCTTAAAATTTTCAACCTAACCTAAGGCCCTAGAG
Source organism: Musca vetustissima (assembly GCF_032173495.1). Lineage (NCBI taxonomy): Eukaryota > Metazoa > Arthropoda > Insecta > Diptera > Muscidae > Musca > Musca vetustissima. Next base: position 19,786 of record NW_026882847.1, on the reverse strand, counting down.
GCAGCATGCGAATTTCTCGAAGGCTTACATACTGTCCTAATATTGGACATGTGATGGTAAACCAACCCTCTTTTCAACCTAACCTAAGGCCCTAGAGGCAGCATGCGAAGTTGTCGAAGGCTAAAATACTGTCCAGCCCCTGATTTTACATTGGCCCCCAAATACACTCTTATTTTTTGTTTTAGACATCCAACCTAAATGTGCGTTTACATTGTACCGGATTTGGTTAACCCCGTGGGTTTAAATTGTCAGTTCCATTGTAGGTATGTCAAATAAATCCTCATAAAGTAGGTTAACCCCGTAAAAATACATAATGTAAAAGCCGTTTAAGTGTTTGTAGATCCAAAGTATTTAAATATGGCATTTTTTTGCTTTTTCAGGAGCTAAAAAATCTCATCGATTGAAATATTCGGCTTTGTTTTTATATAGTTTTCAAATATAGGTCTCGGTTGATTTTAGGTGTTTTGAGGGTCCTAGCATCATGTGCTTACATTTGTGGATGTGTTTTGCCAGGTCAATATAGGTCCATGTTTTCACAGAGCCCCATATACAAAAGCTATTCTATTTTAGGGTTATGAAAGGTTCTACACGAATTTTCCAACCGAAGTAACAGAAATGTGAGATTTCGGATCTTCGAAGTGTATATGACCCCTGAGAGAGTCATTAATTGACACCATATTAGGTGATATAATGAGTTTTATAAGTAGATACACTTCTATAGTTGAATACATTATACAGATCACGTAGAAAATACATTTTCTGGAGACCATTTTATAGACAGGCATTTTTGATTTTCAGGGGCTAAAAAATCGCATGGCGGAAAATATTCGATGGTATTTTTACATAGTTTTCGAATTAAGGTTTCGGTTCATTTTAGGTGTTGTAAGGGTCCTAGTCTTGTGCTTTCTTACATTTTTGGCTGTAATTTGTAAAGTTCATATAGGTCCATGTTTTCACAGAGCCCGCATATACACAAACCGTTTTATTTTAGTTTTATTAAAGGCCTTACTCCGATTTTCTTTCCGACGCATGACGTGACAAAATTTTCATTTGGGGTCTTCGAGGGGTAAATGACTCTTAAGGTTAATATTCATGCATACCCGTCTGTCTGCCCATAAAAAACATTTAATTACGACGATATTAGATGACCAAATACCTTAAATCTATAAATCTTCGATATACCATTTATAGACCGAAGATCTCTAGCTTAGTTATATGCTACAAAGCTTTCAGGCCCACTTACACAAGATTGGGTGCGAGGGAAACGTCTGTTGTAGAGCTTTCGAACCCAATTGACACCGTTCGTGTATGTCTTTCGTGTCTTAAGTGTATGTCCTAATATTGGACATGTGATGGTAAACCAGCCCTCTTTTCAACCTAACCTAAGGCCCTAGAGGCAGTATGCGAATTTCTCGAAGGCTTACATACTGTCCTAATATTGGACATGTGATGGTAAACCAACCCTCTTTTCAACCTAACCTAAGGCCCTAGAGGCAGCATGCGAAGTTGTCGAAGGCTAAAATACTGTCCAGCCCCTGATTTTACATTGGCCCCCAAATACACTCTTATTTTTTGTTTTAGACATCCAACCTAAATGTGCGTTTACATTGTACCGGATTTGGTTAACCCCGTGGGTTTAAATTGTCAGTTCCATTGTAGGTATGTCAAATAAATCCTCATAAAGTAGGTTAACCCCGTAAAAATACATAATGTAAAAGCCGTTTAAGTGTTTGTAGATCCAAAGTATTTAAATATGGCATTTTTTTGCTTTTTCAGGAGCTAAAAAATCTCATCGATTGAAATATTCGGCTTTGTTTTTATATAGTTTTCAAATATAGGTCTCGGTTGATTTTAGGTGTTTTGAGGGTCCTAGCATCATGTGCTTACATTTGTGGATGTGTTTTGCCAGGTCAATATAGGTCCATGTTTTCACAGAGCCCCATATACAAAAGCTATTCTATTTTAGGATTATGAAAGGTTCTACACGAATTTTCCAACCGAAGTAACAGAAATGTGAGATTTCGGATCTTCGAAGTGTATATGACCCCTGAGAGAGTCATTAATTGACACCATATTAGGTGATATAATGAGTTTTATAAGTAGATACACTTCTATAGTTGAATACATTATACAGATCACGTAGAAAATACATTTTCTGGAGACCATTTTATAGACAGGCATTTTTGATTTTCAGGGGCTAAAAAATCGCATGGCGGAAAATATTCGATGGTATTTTTACATAGTTTTCGAATTAAGGTTTCGGTTCATTTTAGGTGTTGTAAGGGTCCTAGTCTTGTGCTTTCTTACATTTTTGGCTGTAATTTGTAAAGTTCATATAGGTCCATGTTTTCACAGAGCCCGCATATACACAAACCGTTTTATTTTAGTTTTATTAAAGGCCTTACTCCGATTTTCTTTCCGACGCATGACGTGACAAAATTTTCATTTGGGGTCTTCGAGGGGTAAATGACTCTTAAGGTTAATATTCATGCATACCCGTCTGTCTGCCCATAAAAAACATTTAATTACGACGATATTAGATGACCAAATACCTTAAATCTATAAATCTTCGATATACCATTTATAGACCGAAGATCTTCGCAGGGATTTCAATTGTCAGAATTTATTCTAGAGATCTCTCCGAAGAACCTATTGAGATTTTCCAAGAAGACCTTCAATAGGTTTTGACACTATATCTTATTTTTACCTTCTATATCGGGATGATTTTCAAAAGGTCTAAGTAGACAGAAGCAGGGTTTAAAATGCAGCATCAAAAAATATTAGCATTAGTCTTACAGAGCTACTGCTAAAAAATATTGACATTATGACTAAATCAGCAAACGGCTAGCTTTTTTAGTTCGTAGCATTCATGCTAAGCACGTATTGCACATGCGAGCTTTCTTTGTTATGACTAATCGGCAGTACGACTACATATTCATATTTCGCTGCCGACGAATAATCAGCAGAGGGTTGTTTTTATGTTTGTGTGTTGCCAACGCAGAAATTAGAAAAAAGGCATTTCATTTTGTGCGTTTTTATTTAATTTAAACTTGTCAAATCGCAATTAAAAACTGTCAATAATAGTACTAAAAACTAAATAATATATTAAATTAAACTCTTTAGCAAGTATTAATCATTGTCTTTGTTCGAAAAAATGAAATTATCATAATCGCGATTTTTAATTCTCTCATATAATTTATAAAATTTCAATGGGCAACACTGAATTCGAAAAATGCTCGGGTTTTGTTTGCTAAAAATCTTGCTAAGCAGCCACAGTCAAGGTGCTTAGTTTTCATTGTAAGCTTTGGTTGTTAGTCGCGTTAACAATTATGTTGTAGTTGTTCATTGCTATTTTGTAGCTGCTGACAAAATCAAGAAGCTTTAGTTTTGCTTGCTAAAATTATTCGTAATGTATTGCTATTTGCTGCAGTTGTGCTTGGCTGTGCTGCATATTTTGAGGATGAATTTAGTTAGCAGTGCGGCAATTTTCTGCGTTTTTGCTATTTTGGCGTTAGCATTTTAAACCCTGGACAGAAGCTCTTTTAAAGATCACATTAATATAGAATACCTTAAGAGCGAAATTTTGTGTGTCGGAGACATTTTGAAGATCACCCATGTGTCGAATAAAGTCTGGAAATATATATGTTAAACGTGATTGAAATTCTACTAAAAAAAACTACGTTTTTCGATTGACAGAGAATTTGATATGTTGGCTTTAAGTCTTTAAGTTCCATTTTTTGTCGATTTTATGTAGCTTCCATATTAATATTTTGTCGTACCATTTTATGTAAGTGATGCCCCAAAGCATTGTATATTCTACCAACGTGGCTTAGAATGACATTATTTTGCATATAAATGGTGCTACGTCTACCCGATTGGGACAACATTTTGCAAAGAGTGCCGAATGGAGCCTGAAACTACTATGTCAAGTTTGCTTCAAATTAGTTTAGATTTAGATATTTATTATTCAATTCCAAGGCACTTTTTAACCTCAATAACCAACAACACCGATTAAAAATTCCCATCTTAAATAAATATGTCTTTAAATTAATGTGGACCTTAATTTATAAAAAAACCCATAATTTTTCATGGAGAAAGGCTGTTTAGTTATGGCTAAAACTTACCTTTAAGATTATCGGCATATTCGCCCAAATCAATGGAGCGTGCCCAACGTATGAAACGTTGATTGGTCCATACAATTGGATCTGTATCCACATTTTCCGATTGGACTCGGCGCATGGCCAAATTTTGACGATCATATTTTACAATGCGCAAGACATGAATACCTTAAAAGAAAACAACAACAAACCAAAAAAATATTAAATAAATTTCGTTGCATTTTGAGACAATTTTCTACCCTTTTCCTCCTCCTTACCATGCACAATACTGGCCTGATGAAATTTCCTTGTTACACCCAAAAACTTTTCCAACTCCTTTTTCGATAGGGTATCCAACATGCGGGCATCAACCAGGGAATGCAGGAACGATTCAGCATACTGGGGTAATCCAATATCGGGTAGCCATTCGGAGGCAACCCATGTATGACCCAATTGGGTTATCATTGGATAACGTACCATTTCAGGGCGACGTTGTTCTTCAATGGCCAGTCGTAGTTTTTTACGATGCATTGGGTGGGCCAAACCTAAGCCAGCTTCTAACTCCATATCGTTAAGTTCCAATAGTACCTTACCGCTTTTAACATTTTCAGCACAACGTGAACTGTATTGAGGCATACCAAGTGCAACCTCCAACCATGCTAGGACCTGAGAGGCACGCCATCTTTCCATGGGTAGTTGGGAGGCTTCACGCAATAGGCGTAGCTTTTCAGCGTAACCCTCTTCGGAGAGGGGACTCCAAGCGTAATCATTAACTGTAAATATTTTTTTTTTCAATTATTTTGTTCAGTTTTAGTGTTGCTTTCTTCACTTACATTCATTGGCCCCATCTGAGGATAAGGCCTTGTTTTTATTCCTTGATCTGGCGAAGACCCTTGATATACTACCCCAAGTGCCACCACGACCATTGCGGGCACCCAATGTTGTACCCGAAGTTTTGGGAGGATATTTACGAGCCACCGCTCCTGGTCCCTCGGAATCAACTGGTGATCCTAATTGTTCCACCGATCTTTATGGGTGTGATGTCAAATTCGAAAATGTGAGATTTAAAAATTGAGAATTAGATATAAGTCATTTTTATTTACCTGGAATATGCTGCCGAATTCAGGGGAGATAAAGTTGGACTTCTTTCTTTAGGTGTACCATCTGTGGCAGGAAATAAAAAAGGTAATGGATTAAATTTCCTACACAAGGTAAAAAGATCTATCTGAATTTTAAACCAGTAAGGAAAGTAGTAAAGTCGGACGGGGCCGACTATATGATACCCTTCACCACTATGGGTATATTAAACTGGACTATTAGCATGAAATTGGATGAAATAAAATATGTGATATTTATCTAAATGTTAATCTACGTAGATCTATCCATAAAGTATGTAAATCGACTTCAAACAAATATAAATGGGTCATCCGTTGGGCTATGTCTGTACTTCTAGAAAACGCAACTACATAATTCTATGCTCAATTTTGTACGTTGTGCAAAATTTGATGTCAAACTGACTAACATGAGGAGTTTGATGCCCAATTTACTTGAAATCGGGCGAAAATATATATGGAAGCTCTATCCAAATATTAAGCGATTTCAAACAAACTTGTGACAGGATAGGTTATACTAATTTCAGAACGTTTTGTTCCTATTGGTTCTTGGTGCGTCAATTACTTAAAATCAATCTATAATAAACAGGAGCTATATCTAAATCTGGACCGATTTTCACGAAACAACGCAGACATCACTCTAGGCTCAATTCAGTACGTTATGCCAAATTTTGTGCAAAACGAAAGATATATAGGGACTTTGGTGCAACATTTACATGAAATCGGACGAAACTATATGTGGGAGCTATATAGAAATCTGGACCGATTTTTACGAAACTTGGCAGACATCATTCTAGACTCAATTCAGTACGTTATGCCAAATTTCGTGCAAATCGAAGGATATATATGGACTTGGTGCACCATTTACATGAAATCGGACGAAACTATATATGGGAGCTATATGTAAATCTTGACCTATTTTCACGAAACTTGGCAGACATCATTCTAGGCCTAAATGATTAGGCTGTACCAAATTTCGTGCAAATCAAAAGATATATAGGGACTTTGGGGCACCATTTACATGAAATCGGACGAAACTATATATGGAAGATATATCTAAATCAGGACCGATTTTCATGAAACTTGGCAGACATCATTCTGGGCTCAATTAAGTACGTTATGCCACATTTCGTGCAAATCGAAGGATATATATGGACTTTGGTGCACCATTTACATGTAATCGGACGAAGCTATATATGGGAGCTATATCTAAATCTGGACCGATTTTCTCGAAACTTGGCAGACATCATTCTAGGCTCAATTCAGTACTTTATACCAAATTTCGTGGAAATCGAAAGATATATAAGAACATTAGGGCACCATTTACATGAAATCAGACGAAACTATATATGGGAGCTATATCTAAATCTGGACCGATTTTCTCGAAACTTGGCAGACATCATTCTGGGCTCAATTAAGTACGTTATGCCAAATTTCGTGCAAATCGAAGGATAAATAGGGGCTTTGGTGCACCATTTACATGTAATCGGACGAAGCTATATATGGGAGCTATATCTAAATCTGGACCGATTTTCTCGAAACTTGGCAGACATCATTCATGGCTCAATTCTGTACGTTATACCAAATTTCGTGCAAATCGAAAGATATATAAGAACATTAGGGCACCATTTACATGAAATCGGACGAAACTATATATGGGAGCTATATCTAAATCTGGACCGATTTTCACGAAAATTGCCAGACATCACTCTAGGCTTAATTCAGTACGTTATGCCAAATTTCGTGCAAATCAAAAGATATATAGGGACTTTGGGGCACCATTTGTATGAAATCGGACGAAACTATATATGGGAGCTATGTCTAAATCTGGACCGATTTTCACGAAACTTGGCAGACATCACTCTAGGCTTAATTCAGTACGTTATGCCAAATTTCGTACAAATCAAAAGATATATAGGGACTTAGGGGCACCATTTACATGAAATCGGACGAAACTATATATGGGAGCTATATCTAAATCTGGACCGATTTTCTAGAAACTTGGCAGACATCATTCTAGACCTAAGTGATTAGGCTGTACCAAATTTCGTGCAAATCGAAAGATATATAGGTACTTTGGTGCACCATTTACATGAAATCGGACGAAACTATATATGGGAGCTATATCTAAATCTGGACCGATTTTCACGAAAATTGGCAGACATCGTTATAGGCCTAAATGATTAGCCTGTACCAAATTTCGTGCAAATCGAAAGATATATAGGGACCGTTTACATTAAATCGGTTAAATATATATATGGGAGCTATATCTAAATCTGAACCGATTTTTCCCAATTTCAATAGGGTTCGTCCTTGGGCCGAATAAGTGACCTGTGCCAAATTTCATCCAATTCGGATCATAAATGCGACCTGTACTTTGGTTACAATTTAACATGGACAGACAGACAGACGGACGGACGGACATGCATAAATCGACTTAGAAAGTGATTCTATGCATATTCTCAAAAGGAACCATGGGTCTATCTCAATTATTTTTGCCTGTTACAAACATATGCACAAAGACATAATACCCTGTACCACAGTGTGGTGAAGGGTATAAAAATTTAATATACTATAATCAACCAGTTAGCGGAGCAGTATTGTCGGACGGGGCCGAACATATGATACCCTACACAACTTCCATGAAAATCTAACTTTCTGTGGTTCTATATTCTGAGATTGGGCAATATTTCGCGATATTTTTGACTGGCTAGAGGTCAGAAAATGTTACTAATAATCAGCACAGCCCTCTAATTACTTGTCCAGATTCCCTTCACCGTAGATTGTGTTGTGATGTTCGGCTTTCGACTCGAAAATTACAAATAATTAAGTTTCGGTCCACTTCATCCGAAAAATTATTATCTGATCATGATTAGGCTTTGTCCTTGACCATAACTGGAACCTCATGGAACATTTCAAAGCGATCAGGCTATATATCCGCCCTAAACTGTGGTAATAGGTTACTAAATAATATATGAATACGTAAGCAACTGTAAATATTTAAGTGTAACTCCCGCATCCGAGTACCTACCACAATATGATTTGTATCAATTTAAAGGTCAACCACTCCTCTTGGATATACTATCAACTTCTCGGGTCTATGTCCTTCAGGAGTAAATATATGGCGTATATACAATTTTGGCGAATACAAATTTTGTAATTTTTCACACAAAAATCAGGGTCCATTTGACCCGCTAAATATTGACCGATCTTTATAAAAACAGGCATGCTTATTCTTTGGCCCGACCCCCTTCTCCATGTGAAAATTCGTGAAGTTCGGACCATAATTGCGGCCTCTGGAGCGACCAGAAAATTGGACAAAAATAAAGTTTTTGGTCTATTTCATCCCCTAAATATTAACCGATCTTCATTGGCCAGAACCCATCCTACATGCAAAATTACGTGAAGATTGGTCCATAACTGTGGCCTGTATCGTTTTTACAAATCATAATGGACAGACGGACGGACACACATGTCTAGATCGCTAGTCGAGATATGACGATCGGTATACTTAAAGGAGGGTCTAGGACCAATATTTCGCGGCGTTACAAACTTTTGGAGCTGCACAAAGCTATAATACCCTGACAACATAGTTGTGTAGGGTATAAAAATAAAAAAACAGACCAAATTTTTATAAAAAAATTACAAAAAAAAAACTATCACTTACACTGATACATATTTTGACTAGACACCAGCGATATACTATCCGGATCGACGGTAATGCATGGTCCATTATCCGAAACACCATCACTGAAATTCATATCACCGCCGGTACTTTCACGATCACTGTTATTACGCAAGGCGGAATCATTTGAACAGGAATTACGATCACCCGCAGTATTACCCGAACTATTACTGAACGCGGACAGGGAATTTGAATTACCACGCCCACTGTCATCGTTACGATATGTGGCCATGTTGGAACCACCACTACCCGGACCTCCACTACTACCGGCACCACTATTCATTTGGGCATTCATTAGGCCCGATGTTGCTGAGGGTGGGGTAAGTGGGGCAAAAGAAAGCAAACTCTCCTGATCGGACATACAACCCTGACCAGCCATTTGCCTTTGCAGTTGTTCTTGCAACTTCTGCAACTGCATATCGCGGGCACTTAATTGCTGGGCCAATGACAACGATCTTTCTGCCTCATCTCTGGCCTGTTTCAACAGCTGCCAACGTTCACGTTCACGATCACCCGAAAGCTTGGCATTATTCGATTCGGATTCTCGTACCCGCTCTTGATAGTTACGTATGAAATCTCTCAGTTCTTGTTCTTTTTCTTGTAATGAGGCACACAACTGCTTCACCTGACCGACTAGCTCATTTTTATCACTTCGCAGTTTTTTCCTTTCGATGCGTAAATTCATTAATTGATTTTTAGCCGATCGTAATTCTTGTTCCAAACGATCGATACGTTGTTGGGTATTTGAGCTACTGCCATCTGTTGATTGTCCATCGCCACAACTATTCGAATCGGAGAGATCAATACCCCCGACAGCACCCTCAGGGGAGGTTTCGAGCAGCTTTCGCAGTCTGTGGAGTTCGGCATTCAGCCGTTCGTTTTCTTCGCGTAATTTTGTTGGGGAATCTGTAATGGAAGAAAATTCATTGGGAATTTAAAATTAAAGACTTAATTCAAATTAACAATTTGAAATATTTATTTTCTTCAATAATTGTAATCTATTTAATTTTTTATTATATGTACATAAAATATAAAATGAAAAATAAAAATTAAAAATCCATGCAAAGTATCAAAATGAGTTATAAATAAAAGAACAAGCTAAACCGCTGTTTATAATGAAATAAATCAACATGTGAAGTTGTAAAACTTTGCAAGTATATTTTCTAGCCAATCCGTGGTGAAGAAGGTAATAAGTTTGACCATCCCATCTATTTATATTTTTCCTCGTGATGAAAAAAAAAATAAATAAATAAATAAAAATTCACGAGGAAGGACTATATGTACATTAGTTAAAAATTCGTATATAACTGCGAGGACCTATGACCCCATATTGAAAATTGTCTCTAGAGAGTACATCTGACAAAATAACAATAACAAATCGGAAGGAACATATCTTTGGCCCCATCGTTGGAAAATTCAGCCTTCATGAAGAAACATCCGACAACGGCATGAGGTTGATTGACTTCGCGGCAGCAAAAAACATGGTAGTTAGCAGCACCAGATTCAAGCATATTGATATACACGAAGCCACCTGGATTTCTCCTGATAAAGCGACGAGAAATCAAACTGATCATGTTGTGATAGACGGAAGGCATTCATGCAGCGTATTAGATGTTCGATCGATACGAGGAGCGGACCACTACCATGCACCAGCTGATTAGTACAATTCGGCTAGAGGAATGCATGTCCAATGATTGGAACCTCAGCATCGTGTGTCCCGTGCACAAAAAAGGAGACATGACAATATGTGCCAAATATAGAGGAATAAGTTTCCTTCCCATCGCATAAAAAGTGCTATCAAGCGTGCTGTGTGAACGACTGAAGCCAATGGTCAATGACATTATTGGACCATAACAATGCGGCTTCAGACCTGACAAATCCACCATTGACCAGATTTTCACTCTGCGCCAAATCCTGGATAAGACCCACGAAAAACACATCGACACGTACCACCTATTCGGCTATATTCGACTATAAAGCCGCATTCGACAGTCCTATCCGTTCAGAGATGTTTAAAGCCATGTCTACGTTCGGCATTCCTGCAAAATTAATACGGCTATGCAGTCACAAGATAGGCTTTAAGTGGCACAAGATCAACAGTTAAAGTAGGAAAGGACTTATCGGAGCCTTTCAATACCGAACGAGGATTCAGACAAGGAGCGGATCACTACCATGCACCAGCTGATTAGTACAATTTGGCTAGAGGAATGCACGGCCAATGATTGGAACCTCGGCATCGTGTGTGCCGTGAACAAAAAATGAGACAAGACGATATGTGCGAACTTTAGAGGAACAAGTCTCCTTCCCATCGCATATAAAATGCTATCCAGTGTGCTGTGTGAACGACTGAAGCCAATGGTCAATGACATTATTGGACCATACCAATGCGGCTTCAGACTTGGCAAATCCACCATTGACCAGATTTTCAGTCTGCGCCAAATCCTGGATAAGACCCACAAAAAACACATCGGCATGTACCACCTATTCGCCGACTATAAAGCCGCATTCGACAGTCCTATCCGTTCAGGGGTGTTTAAAGCCATGTCTACGTTCGGCAGTCCTGCAAAATTAATACGGCTATGCAGGATACCTTTAAGTGGCACAAGATCAGCAGTTAAAGTAGAAAAGGACCTATCGGAGCCCTTCAATACAGAACGAGGATTCAGACAAGGTGACAGTTTGTCGTGTGATCTTTTTAACATTCTACTGGAAAAGGTCATACGAGACGCAAAGGCGAACAGAAATGGCACTCCGTACACCAAACAACACATGTTACTCGCCTACGCCGATGACATCGATATAATGGGTCGAACATTGCGAGCGGTAACAGCCACATTTGAACAAATTGAAAAGGAGTCTGCCAAAGTGGGTCTGGCAGTAAACTCATGTTACTCGCCTAGGCCGATGACATCGATATAATGGGTCGAACATTGCGAGCGGTAACAGTCACCTTTGAACAAGTTGAAAAGGAGTCTGCCAAAGTGGGTCTGGCAGTAAACGGCGAGAAGACAAAAGCGCAAGGCTACAGAGACTGCTTCGAGGTAGTTAAAGACTTTATATACCTTGGTACCGCCATAAATAAAACGAATGACATCAGTTTTGAAATTCGGAGAAGGATTGTGATGGTCAACACATGCTACTATGGTCTAAGTAAGCAGTTTAGAAACAAGCCACTACCCGTCAAACCAAACTCATACTTTACATCATGCTGATACTACCCGTGCTGTTATATGGATCTGAAGCATGGATACATGTGCAAGCAGATGAGGCAGCTTTTGGGGTGTTTGAAAGAAAAATTCTCCGAAAGATGTACGGGCGGATCAGCGTCAACGGTGAATATCGCGTCGTATGAACTACGAGCTTTCCAATTTATACGCGGACATGGACATAATCGGTTTCATGTTGTGCGACTGAATGAGAATGCCCCTGCTCATAAGGAATATAAAACGAGCCTAGAAGGGGAAGGCCACGAATTAGATGGAAATGGACCAAGTGGAAAACAAAACATCTTGGAACGTGGTGTTTCAAATTGGAGGAGATGCGCACAAGACCGTTGCGCTTGGAAATCTTTTTTAAGCTCGGCTTGTGGAACAGCTGTTCTGTAACAAGCCAGCTAAGTAAGTACACCAAACTCCCACAGTTAGTCCGATTGAGACGAAATTTCGCACCATTTTTACGTCGTTAGTTTCTTTGGAATCGGTTCAGATTTAGATATAGCTCACATATAAACAGGGTGGTGCATTTAGTGGTTTCAAAATATAAGAAAAGTATACATTATATACATTTCCTTTAATGTATACATTTCCTTTAAGTTGAAGGTCTTATTTTGACAAAAAGGGTCGCTTAACTATCTCACAATGCATAAAAAGGATCAGACCCTACTATAAAAACGTTCATGGTGTGGTAAATGTGCCGATTTCTCTTTGTTCTCAGTGAGACAGGCATCTGTCTCTGTGGATATGTTAATTAATAAAATTGTCATAATTGTGCTTCTGAGAATCCTCAATTAATAGAAAAGTCATAAAATTAAGAAATAGTCACTGTTTGGTGTGCTCTGTGGTCCGAAGGCGTGATTGGGCCTACATTTTTCGAAAATAAAGATGTCACTGTCACCGTTAGTTCGGATCGTTATGGTCATATGATTACTGAATACTTGCTGTTGAAGGATACGACATGGAGAATATATGGTTTCAACAAGACAGAGATACATAACTCGAACGAATATGGCTTTATTGCAAGAGACATTTCCTGGACGCGTAATTTCTCAACGTGGCGCTATCAAGTGGCCACCAAGATCATGTGATTAATACAATTCGATTTTTTTAAGGGTCTACTGATAATCCTTCAGGTCTTAAGGACACAGAAACATTCGTCAAGTTATCGTATACCCTCACTCAGCCTATGGTTTACGGAGGTTTTCTGAATTACACAGAGGTTTCATTATTTGCTCTATATAAAGTATATGTGTTTATGAAAGAGATTTCGGATTTAAAGTTCAAATGAAATTTAAAAGTTTATAAAAAATATTGACACTCTTTTGGAGTTACCAAAAGGAGAGGACCGATGGGTCCCACCTTTGAACTTGATCTAGTTTTGGTAAAGATAATAAGTCGTGCAAATTTTGGTTCAATATTAAACTGTATATGGGCAATATTGCCAATTTTTTTATATTCCACTTTCAAAAAAAAAAAAAAAACAGTTTTTTGTTTTTGTGGCACATCAATGATTTTTGGTACATATATAGAGAAAAATGTTCTGACTCCAAAACCGTTCGCGATGAAATTTTTGGTTGATGCGCGCAAAAGTTATAGAGGTTTTAATTTGGTCATAAGAAAAAAATCTTAAAATTACGCTATTTATTATATTTACCAAAAACGTTGATATATATCCATAAAAAAAAGAATATGAATATATTTTAATAATCGCGAAAAAGTTGCACATCTTCGCGAAATATGAGAAAAATAAAAAAATATAGGAGATTACAAACCTAAAAATTATTTTAATTATATTTTCGTGGAAGTTGTGTAAGGTATCATATAGTCGGCCCCGTCCGACTATACTGCTCCGCTCACTGATTTAATTGTTGTTGGGGTTATTCTGCTATTTTACCCGAATTTCGCCGAAAAATTTACATATATAAAAATAATCACTTTTTGTGTATAAGTATACGCCTTGCGCATTATATCAAGACCCTTCCGATAAATCTTGGGGTTCTATAAATAGGAATAAATCTGACAATAAAATAATATTATGAAATATAAATTTTAAATTGCGTCTAAATCGCGTAATTCTTAAAATCATTTGATGCGCTTGAAGTTTATCTTCCAATCCATGTATATTTTGCGAAATTTCATTTGACGGCTAAGATGTACTACATGTTGCATTGAAGTACCCAAAACTCGTAAAACGCTAATAATTTCCGAAAACTCCATATGCCATTAACGCGCATCCGATTTCGGTGTAGGGTGCACACCGAAATCGGAAAAATACATCGATCTATAACGATTTCAATGTGGTCCATTAAGAACCAGCTCAAACTATTTTTGAGATAAATTGAGTACATCTCTCTTTCGGCTGAAGTTTTTAAGGTTATCTTTTCGAAAAAGATTAAAATCCGTATGGGGTCCGCTTCAATAAATGGAAATGATCCACAAAAAACGCAAATAAATCCGCGATATTTTGAAAAACATTTTTTTGCTAAATTTCGTGTTTTTGGAAGGCCAGTTCCCACCATTCTAGTAGATGGATTTTCACGAAGAAGATTTTATATAATCCGAAACGTAAAAAAACCTTATTGATCGCGGGTACCCATATCATTCAGTTGACAGATCTAAAAATTTGGCCCGAAAAATAGGTTTTTTAGAAATTTGATCGCACAAAATTGTCACCATCGGATGAGTATTACTCTGAAGCTGTGCATACTACATACACAAAATACATATCAAATTAAGCAGATTCGCGACTACAATAATATTATAATCGATTTTTAGAAATTCCTGTTTGCGTATTAAAGCTAGAAGTAAAATTAAAAAAACACTCAAAATCGAGCTTCAAAATGTCAGCATCATTTAAAGGTAGATGCAGTTAAAATTTTGAAAAATGATACATAAGAGGCGTAGTCCCCATTTTGTTGGCTTCTAGTTTTACTTTGACATGAAGACCGCGAAATGAGTGATTTAGTCACAAATCGATAGAGAACATAAAAAAACTGGTTCGCCTCAACCTGTTTTTACACATTTTTTTATACCCTTCACCACACTGTGGTACAGGGTATTATTTCTTTGTGCCTATGTTTGTAACATGCAAAAGGAAACGAGACAGACACAAATGTTCCTTTTGAGAATATGCATATAATCACTTTCTAAGTCGATTTATGCATGTCCGTCCGTCTGTCCGTCTGTCTGTCCATGTATTTTTGTGAGCAAAGTACAGGTCGCATTTATGATCCGATTTGGATGAAATTTGGCACAGCTCACTTGTTTGGCCCAAGGACGAACCCTATTGAAATTGTGAAAAATCGGTTAAGATTTAGATATAGCTCCCATATATATATTTAACCGATTTAATGTAAACGGTCCCTATATATCTTCCGATTTGCACGAAATTTGGTACAGCCTAATCATTTAGGTCAAGAATGATGTCTGCCAAGTTTCGTGAAAATCGGTCCAGATTTAGATATAGCTCCCATATATAGTTTCGTCCGATTTCATGTAAATGGAGCCCCACAGTCCCTATATATCTTTCGATTTGCCCGAAATTTGGCACAACGTATTGAATTAAGCCTAGAGTGATGTCTGCCAAGTTTCGAGAGAATCGGTCCAGATTTAGATATAGCTCCCATATATAGTTTCGTCCGATTTCATGTAAATGGTACCCCAAAATCCCTATATATGATTCGATTTGCACGAACTTTGGCATAACGTATTGAATTAAGCCTAGAGTGATGTCTGCTAAGTTTCGAGAAAATCGGTCCAGATTTAGATATAGCTCCCATATATAGTTTCGTCCGATTTCATGTAAATGGAGCCCCAAAGTCCCTATATATCTTTCGATTTGCCCGAAATTTGGCATAACGTACTAAATTGAGCCTAGAATGATGTCTGCCAAGTTTCGTGAAAATCGGTCCAGATTTAGATATAGCTCCCATATATAGTTTCGTCCGATTTCATGTAAATGGTGCCCCAAAATCCCTATATATGATTCGATTTGCACGAACTTTGGCATAACGTATTGAATTAAGCCTAGAGTGATGTCTGCTAAGTTTCGAGAAAATCGGTCCAGATTTAGATATAGCTCCCATATATAGTTTCGTACGATTTCATGTAAATGGTGCACCAAAGTCCCTATATATCTTTCGATTTGCACGAAATTTGGCATAACGTACTGAATTGAGCCTAGAATGATGTCTGCCAAGTTTCGTGAAAATCGGTCCAGATTTAGATATAGCTCCCATATATATGGGAAATGGTGCCCCAAAGTCCCTATATATAATTCGATTTGCACGAAATTTGGATAACGTACCGAATAGAGCCTAGAATGATGTCTACCAAGTTTCGTGAAAATCGCTCCAGATTTAGATATAGCTCCCATATATAGTGTCGTCCGATTACATGTAAATGGTGCACCAAAGTCCCTATATATCCTTCGATTTGCACGAAATTTGGCATAACGTACTGAAATGAGCCTAGAATGATGTCTGCCAAGTTTCGTAAAAATCGGTCCTGATTTAGATATAGCTCCCATATATAGTTTCGTCCGATTTTATGTAAATGGTGCACCAAAGTCCCTATGTTTCCTTCGATTTGCACGAAATTTGGCATAACGTACTGAAATGAGCCTAGAGTGATGTCTGCCAAGTTTCGAGAAAATCGGTCCAGATTTAGATATAGCTCCCTTTTATTATAAATCGATTTAAGGTAATCGACGCACCAAGGAACCAATAGGCTGATAGGAACAAAACGTTCTGAAATTAGTATAACCTATCCTGTCACAAGTTTGTTTGAAATCGCTTAATATTTGGATAGAGCTTCCATATATATTTTCGCCCGATTTCAAGTAAATTGGAAATCAAACTCCTCATGTTAGTCAGATTGACATCAAATTTTGCACAACGTATAAAATTGAGCATAGAATTACTTAGTTGCGTTTTCTAGAAGTACAGACATAGGACAACAGATGACCTATTTATATTTGTTTGAAGTCGATTTACATACTTTTGTCCCATTGTAACAAACGAATGACATGTTTATGGATAGATCTAGGTAGATTCACATTTAGATAAATATCAAATATTTTATTTCATCCAATTTCATGTTAATAGTCCTGTTTAATATACACATAGTGGTGAAGGGTATCATATAGTCGGCCCCGTCCGACTTTACTACTTTCCTCACTGGTTTAGATTAAAGTAGACACAGCTTCCACCAAAATTAAGTTTGGAGGTGTATCATGAACAGTTTGCAACGACAGATATATTAACCCAAAACTATTCACTTTTTTTCATATACTTATGTAATTCCTGAGTTATAAAGGGGTGAACCTCCGCTTCAGCTATGTTAAAAAATTGGCAATATTGCACATATACTTTTATTCGCCTTAGAGCGATGATTTAAAACGTCATCGTTGCGTGATGTTGACTTAAACAAATACAGGAAATGTGTTTCATTATTTACAATTGTTTTAATATATGTGCACTACATTTCATTTGTAATATTCTACGTGAAATTCATATGCAAACATATATAAATTCCTTAATATAAATACTTTTTTTAAATATATAGTTTATTACAAATGTGTTTAGCCGGAAGTCATACAAAAACTACGGTTTTTATATATTCCATCTGGTGTTTTTAATTGTATGGCATAATTGTTTTTATCTTGATTTTTTTGCCTCTACCCAATTTTCTCGTTTGCCTACTCCATGTGGTGCGTATGATTTATACTGATTTCCTGCTCAGCTTTGCTCTTAATAATATTCATACGCCACAGGGTCATTACGAATGTATAACTTCAATTGCATCAGAAATCCTTGTAGTATTTTTTTAAATTTCACAGTTTATGTGAATGCGCAGAAGTATGGAATTATCGAAATAAAAAAATATTTATATTCCGAACTAAAAATCCAGACGCTTTTTGCTGCACAACATAAATATTTAATTAAAAACTTTAGTTATTTTATGTGAACTAAAAAAACGCAACTAGTGATGGAAAACAAAAACACGAACATACACACAAACAAAGTGCAATGAAATGGACAATAGAGCAATAATAATAAAAACACCCAGCAAAACAAAAACATCATTCACAACCAGCACAATAGACACGTAGAGACACGTACACAAAATTTAATAAAACTCTTTACATTTCATGGCAAAATAAACATCAGCATTGTAATTAGAGGCAAGGAAACGCAATGCTGGATTTTTTTTTCGGTTCCTCGCTGAATAAAAACAAAAAAACCAAATGAAAATCCAACAAAAAAACCACACAAAGTGAAAAAATTAAGCAGCAAAAAAAGAATATAACAATAATTATAAAAAAACTACAACAACAGCAGTAACAACTAAAACAAGTACAGAAAGTAATTAACAATCTGTAGAATAATGAAAGTTTCGTAGGAAGTGTAAAGGAATTCCAGGAACAACAACAGAAACATAGTACGTCGCAACAAGTTCGAAATTTTGTTATTTAAGTTTTGTCGGTTTATTTAACTAATTACTGAGTAATTATTTGTAGAAGCGAACACTGTGGAACTGGAACTTCTGCGAAATAATAACTAAGCAATTGAAGATAATGAAATGTTATATTTTCGGCGAAAAAAGTTTAATTGTGTAAACTTTTGTCAAATTAAAACGTTCACATTGTGACAGTAACTAGAAAAATTGCTTAAAGGGCAATATAAAATTATTGGCTTAATTTTAATCATTGCAGATGAAATTTAAAGTTGAGGTTAAGTGATGGGACGTAGTACAAAGACAAAACTTTACTAATTGTATTCTAACATGAGCTTTTATGTTTTATCGAAATTGCAAATTAAAAACCAGTAAGGAAAGCAGTAAAATCGGACTGGGCCGACTATATGATACCCTTCACCACTTTGGGTATTTTGTACATATGTATCTCCTCCAAGGAACATACTCAAGTCTTTCTGCAACCTATGATAAATTTAATTTCATTCGGGCAGATTTAAAGTCGACTTCGTACCATGGGACAAATTTATGAAAAACGACTTATAGCTAAATTAATACAGGCTATTCGGTCGCCGCACTATTAAAATTTTATTTCATTCAGACATCCATTCGAAATAGGTATGGGAGCTATGACAGCATCTACATCAATTTCAACAAAACACAATAACGTTATTCAAGCCTCAACTTGATACGTTGTGCAAAAATCGTGTTAATCGGACAAACATTAGAAGGTTGGTGCATGTGGGAGCTATATCGAAACCAGAACCGATTTTCCCGAAACTTAGCACACATCATTCCAGACTTAATTCAATACGCTGTGCCAAATTTCATGCAAATCGAAAGGTATATAGGAACTTTGGTGGACCATTTACATAGAATCGGAAAAAGCTATATATGGGAGCTAGATCTCAATCTGAACCGATTTTGTCGAAACTTGGCACACATCATTCTGGACCTAATTTAGTACTCTATGCCAAATTTCGTGCAAATCAAATGATATATAGGGACTTTTGTGCACCATTTACCTTAAATCGGACGAAACTATATATGGGAGCTATATCTAAATCTGAACCGATTTTCTCGAAACTTGGCACACATCAATCTGGACCTAATTCAGTACTCTATGCCAAATTTCGTGCATATCGAATGATATATAGCGACTTTGGTGCACCATTTACCTTAAATCGGACAAACCTATATATG
>NW_026882846.1:0-44681 GCF_032173495.1 Musca vetustissima | reverse complement strand
GCTTGTTGTTTTTTTTTGTTTTAGTTGGTATTAGTTACGCCAAGCACATACGCCACCGCTCATAAACTGAAGCAGCTCTCTCGTGATTCGGCAAATCAAACCTGGTGAGGGCTTAGGCAGCCAGTCAATCTTTGTCACCTCCTTTTTGCATATGTTTACGATCGGGCAGCGTAGTGTGCAAGAAAAAAATTAGAAACTCTTTGCTTTGAAATAATGATTAGGAATTAGAGGGGTTTTAATTCGGGCCAGACAGGTTAAGACGGTTACACAAAAATAAAAATAGGAAATCTATTAACAAAAACTTACCCCTTCAGCATCCAAAGGCAAATCGGCAGCTTCATCTTCTTTATCCTTGGCCTGATCAGCTTCACGTTTGCTACGTTTCTTTTCACCTTCATCCTGCTTTTTGTCATCTTCTTGTTCCTTTTTCTCGGGCATGGCATTGGTGGTAATATTGGCGGCAGCTTCATCGCTCAATGCCTCAATTTCCTTACCCAAATTACGAGGATCAATGGCCAAAATCAAATCTTCCTTACGGCCAATACGATCGGCAGCGGGACATTGATTGAAGGGTACACATTGGCAGTCGACATATTGGTTGCGGGAGGTATCATAACCACCAGCAGCATTGTTGTAGGACGATTGGTCATAACCTGAGGTCAAGCTATTGAAATTGTTCGAAGAGGAGGATTGAATGCCACCCAGATTGTGCAACTCCTTCTTGTAGTAATTGGGATTTTGACTGTGATAACTGGAGCTGGAACTGGAACCGAAACCAGTATTACTACCACCGGCACCAAAACCTGTACTAGCTGAACCAAAGTTGGAACCGGAATTGAAACCAGAACTGCTACCAGCTGAACCGAAACCAGTTGAGCCAAAGCCATTGGAGGCACCAGAAGAACCAAAGCCATTTGAACCGGCACCAAAACCATTTGAGGAACCCAAACCATTAGGTTTAAAACCATTGGAAGTCTGAGACAATAGACCACCCTGGGAAGCAGCATTGAATCCGGCATTATACGAATTTTGACTTTGACCAAAGGAGCTTGATGCTCCGGATGTCTGAGGATTGAAGGCTGTCGAAGATTGAGCCAAGGCAGAGAAGTCGGTATTTATTGTTTGGCCATTGCCCAATGGTACAGGAACAGTGGGTACTTTTGCGGAATCACCACCATCAACATGATGGAAATGATGATGGACATGTTGTTGTAGACCAGCACTGGCGGCAGTGGATACGGCATTGGCTACGGTACCCCCAACAACAACCTTTGTGCTCGATGATTGGGAAGCCGAGGCCGATGATTGATGACTATAGAAATTGGTTTGTTGGGAACCGGCAGCATGGATCTTATCGGGATTCTCAAAGGCATAGGGAGGTACATTACCATTAGGACCGGCACCATTGCCATTGTAAACTGGACCTGGAGGTTTGCTGCCATAAATAATTGCACCGGGTGGGGGTTTGTTGAAGGTAGTCAAGCCTGAGCCATCAATGGCGGATGGTGGAGGTGATTCCAAATAGGGACCATTGTAGTTGCCACCTGGGCCGGAGGGTCTGTAGCCAGGTTTATACGATGATTCATAGCCAACTTTGCGTGGTGGACCAAAGGAATTGACAGAGGATGGTGGGGGACCCATGGGTGGACGTCCATTGTAGAAACCAGGTGGTGGCATGGGTTTAGCTGGGCCATATGGTCCACCGCCGAACTTATGGCCTGGTGGTGGTGGAGGTCCCTGGGCATAAATGTTGGAATAGTAAGGACGCTTGCCTTCTGCCTCACAGCTCATCAAACCCAATGAACACAACTTGTCACGGACAATGTTACGGGCTTGCATATCATCACCCTGCATCAAAGCCTGATCCACATTGCCATCAGCATAGACTTGATCGTAATCATTTAAAATTCTACCCTCACGACGAGAGGTAATCAGCTGTTCAATCAATTCATTGACTTCGGTTTCGTTGCTGTAGATTTGTTCATGGACGGCATAATTACGACCTTGAATATCCTCCTGCTTCGCCTCAGCTTCGGCAGATCTACGAGCCAACATTGATTCCTTGACAGACGACGACCAACTACTGGAACCCCAAGAGGGTTCTTCGTCGGCACGACTACTGCATATGGTAAAGGCCAATAGTACGGCGGCCAAGAAAGCCCAATGCTGTGTTACTCTCATGACTAAAAGAAAACAAGAGAAAGAGAGAGAAAAAACAATATTAATAAATTTTTAACCTTCAAAATTACAAATTAGGAATGGTGATAAATGAATGAATGGTTATGAATATTAAGTAATAGTTTTTGTTATAAAAAACAAACAAAACAAATTTGGCCTCGATCCCTGATACTTTAGTGGTCATTGTGCTACTTTTTTTGGTGTGTGTAAAGCTTTGCAGTATTTTCTAGCAGCGTTTTCAAAACAAACCATAAGCGTACGGTTATTATGTGTAGGGGGCTGTCAGCGGTATGGCAAAACCAGTTTGCCGCTTTTCTGGAGACTGACTCAACCAACGAACGAACTACGCAGACGCCACAGCGAAGCTAATTTTGGGTTGTTGTTGTTTCATTGTTACTTTTACTTTCGTTTTAAGGTCATTAGCTTGAAGCCGGTAGATAATGATGTGGAGACGCTCAAACTCACTCTCTGCTTGATACAGACAATCCAATACCATAGCTGGCAGCCATGAGTTTCCAATGGCGGGTTAAGCAATATTTGATTTTTTTTCTGAGATAATAATGAAGCATCTCGTCGCAACTATAAAATTTAGTTCAAGCGTGTTTTATTAAGTAATTTATTTTAACTACATTTGTTGTTCGTACTCTGGGAAGATTAAATTGGTTTCCGAATTAAAAAAATTATTTGGCAATATTTTGCAATTCAATTAAGAAAATGTAGGAATTAAACTTTGCTCATTATTTTATTTCAAAAAGTCAAGATTTCTTTGTGGGAAAGAGGAAGTTGTAAAATTTCCCTGCCCCGGATTTGTATTATGCATGACATAACACGAACGAAGTTTATTTTATCTCCCGATGAAATGAAATGCTTTAATACGCTTGAAATGCGCGGGGGTTGGCTGTTTCTGGAGCACAAAATGTTATGCAAAAACTCAAAGCGTTGGCGGCTTACGATAATAATCATGGTAAACTTTACTTTTTTTTATTATCGGAACCGAATTTTTATGTGCCATGTAAGTAACACTCTCTCAACACTGAAACCGGATGTCTATCTTAACTTAACCATCCATGGCTTATTTAGTAATTTTTTATTATTTTACGTTGCATGACGTTATTTGTAGTCTGCCTGCCTGCCATTGTTCCCTTGCAGTGTTGCATTTTATGTAAATTTTTCTTGCTGGGCAACAGTAATTTTAATTTTGGGAAAAATGGAAAACTTGATGCGTTTGCTTTTCTTTCTCTCTTCATTTGCATTTGTTTACCCAGTTTTTTGCTATTTATTTTTAAATACAAAGAAACGAAAGGGAAAATTTATGAATTTACCGGAAATGCTGCTTAGAATAATGATGGTCGGTCGGTCAATATAATTATTTAGAGGTTAATGACTGAAAATGCTTGGATTTTCGAAAAAAGGAAATGTGTCTTTTTGTTGGTCGTTTTGTGGACAAAGAATTATAATTGAAAATGTTTTTATTTGAGAATTTGAATATTTTATAATTTTCTTTTCTTTTTTCTAATCTCATAATAATTTTCTTTCTTTTCAGAATATTTGGCACATTTTATTTTAATGGACATCATTTTTTGACATATTTGCATTTAAAGTTATTGACATGCAGTTGAAGGATCTTCAAAATCAAATCTTGACGTATTTGCATTTAAAGTTATTTGCATGCAGTTGAAGGCGTTTGAAAATGAATGAAAATGTTGAAATATTTGCATTTAAAGTTATCTCAGCGATTTGACTACTCAAACAACTTAAGAAGCTGTAAAATTTACCTTAATTTATATAGATTAGGTATTTGTCAACCTATTATAGAGAGGTAGGGTTTTAATAATCTGATTCTCCAGAAGGTGTAAGTTCTCCTATAATGTATAAAGATAGGGATGGATATACAGATTAGGTGTCAAATTTGGTATTCTGCGAATTTATTATCGAATGGTAGGGTCCTATAAATCTGATTTCACAGATTCAAGAAAATGATAATTTATAGGAATCAAATAATAATTTTGAATTAAAATACAACATTTTCAGATTGATTTCGGTTAGGTCAGTAAAATATGTTTGATTTTGGTTTAAATCTCTCTCTTAATTAATTTCCCATATTTCGGTTGACATGGTCAACTATCTTCAGGGATAAAATTTTGTGAGAAAGGCCAATGGTTACTTATGCCATTATTCAAGTGCCTGTAGAAAACGTATCTCTTTAGTACTGGAAGTTTCAAAAACTATTTTAGAAATTATTACAGGTTCTTTGTTTTCAGGACTTTCATAGCCTACTTCAGGCAGAAGATTGCGAAAGGAGTTCTAATAAGGAATGACAATTTTAGCTTCTGGTGTATTTGAATTTGTTTATAGAATGACCTATTTGTGGCTTTTGTGAAGTTATCCCCAGTAAATTTTTAATAAGTCCTTAAAACCCTGATCACAATACGACTATGGGATAGGGATACTTAGGCGAGCACATAAGACGACTTTTAGACTTTTCAATTTTTACCTCAGACCAAAAAGTCGATTTTTAGACTCTTCGATTTTTGTCTTAGTCTTAGACGTAAATTGCAATGTGATATATGTATTTAGTAATTTCATCATAACATTACGCAGATTCGAGTTAAACCATTTTTTTGGCTCAAATATTAGTTGACCTAGTTTTTGTTAAATTTCAATTGAATAAATTTGAAAATTAAGGGAATAGACCAATTATGCCCGGAGTCACTTTTTGTAGAAAATCTCCTATTTTATAGACAAACTTTTAGAAATATAATTTTAGTAGGTATTTTAAAGGATCTGCAGATTGATATCAGCCTAATAGGCCTTTCTTTATTTGTATAGACAGAATTGGTCCTGTACTGGCCTTAAAAGCAGTTTGAAAAATATTTTTGGCGGTTAGAAGAGAACATTTTTTTGAGAAATTAAGTCTATAGTTAGCGAAAAAATTCCCTATAGCAAATTTTGAAGTTAATTTTATTAATTATAGAAAATCAATTATTTTTTGAAATTTTTATAATTAAAAGTCATCCCAATCTCAAGCAGTCTTTGTAAATGACAAAATTCTCTGATGTTTCTGGTAGCTTGGATATTTAAATATTATGGATGGTCGGAATAGATTTTCAAATTATCAGTTTATCTTTTCATTCTGAGGTACTGCTCTAAATTTTGAAATCTGGGTTTGAGTTTTTTTTTTTTTTAATTTTAATCTTAATAATTTCCAAAAAACCTTTCAAAGACTACACCAAACTCTAACTAATTTTCACAATAATTAAAAAAAGTTGAAATATTGAAAAACGTATGAAATGATTACCACTTTTTCCATTACTAATCATTAAAACAATGTAATAACTTCGGAAATGAAATTACACATTTTCGTTTTTGTTTTTAATTTACACCAAAAAGTAAGTTGTGTGGAAGTAAATATTTGAAATAATAATTCCATACACAACTTTCAATTCACCATGAAATGAATATTTTGTTCGTTTTGTCTTTTTTATTTCGCACACTGCAATTTTTTTCATGATTTGTAAATGATGTTGTTGCTTTTATTTCACTACTTTTTTTCTTAACGCATTCACTTTCATTGCTGATGGTGGTTCCACATCTTTCATATATACCACAATTTTTTATGTCAATTTCAATCCAAGGTCTTGTTGCGTTATTTCATAACCAAACCTATTTGGTTTACTTGTTTTTTTTTTCGAAGTTTTTTTTTTATTTTTTTTGTTAATGTCTTTTCTTGTTGTTATTGCTGCGTTTTCTTTAAACTCACTTTATGTTTTTGTTTATTGTTGTTTGTAATCCTTATGTAATAAATATCGGGTGGGGAACGGTTTAAAATTTAAATAAATATCCTTATGTTCGCTAGAGTGGCTACCGTTACTGTTTTCGGTGATCCACTTCGTTTGTTGTCTTAACGTTGACTGTGCTCTATTGGCCACAACCGCTTCTTTTTATACTTAAAAAAAGCAAATAGCATAAACAGTCGAGAGCTGTGTAATCTACAACGCTTATACGAAAGATCAGCTCAGTCAGCCACAGCGTATTTTTGCTTTGATTCATTTAGGCTTTTGAGAAAATCTCCCAAAACATAAAATCTCAATGCAAGAAATGTTTGGCCAAAACCTATCTCAGTCTCAGTTAGTATGCTTAACTCTTAGTGGCCTGTGTCAATGTTTTGTGAGTACTGTGACGTCAATATGTTTTGGCCAAAAATTTGTTTTTGCTCACTCACAGTGACAAATACGTCTTGTTGTTGTGACTGTTTTACATCTAGCTCTAGTACTCTTTTCTACGAATAATTGGAGGACGTTGTATTAGGGTTTTTTGTGTCTTAAGCTATTCTTTACAATTCGAGTTTGAATTATTCATTAATTTTATTTGAGGACATATTGGCTGAAGTTCTGTTAAGCGCATTATGAATTTTTAATAGGGAGCTTTAAATTTAAAAAAATTAGGCTTTATGAATCATCATGAATGTAATATTAGACTCTAAGGCCCTTGATCTGTATAATACCTTCATTATACCCGACTTAACTATGTTGTGAGGGTATTATGAGTTTGTGGGGTGCCCGAAGTTTGCGATGTCACAGAACATTTTGTTCCTAGACCCATCTTTTTGTGTATTTGTGATTATATTTCGACAATTTGAATCCATCCAGATATATGTGTCAGTCCATTACAACATGTAATCAAGCAATAAACAATCGTCAGGAAATATAATAAAAATACGACAATGGATAAAAAACTTCATTTTGGTCGGTATTTCTGATTGCGAACCAAACATCAGGATTCAAATTATTCAAATTATAGCCTTTTCGGTTGGAAAAAATGCTTTTAGTCTCTTCAAAATACTAGAAATTTGGTTGTCATAATTGGTAGGGAGGTTTGTCACACAATGGTGACTCAAAATATATCAAATTCCTTTGGAAACCATGATAATGTTTTTTTTTTAATTCCATTATCTAATATACGACTTACTTGTCTTTGGAATATGTTTTAAGAATCCGCGACTTAGGAAAACAAATATTTGTTATACCCTATAAAACTATGTTGTCAGGGTAGGCTTTGTGCAGTCCCAAGAGTTTGTAACGCCGCGAAATATTGTTCTTAGACCCACCTTTAAGTATACCGATCGCCATATCTCGACTGAGTCGATAAAGACGTATGTTTCCGTCCGTCTGTCCATTATAATTTGTAAACACGATACAGGCCACAGCTATGGGCCAATCTTCAAGAAATTTTGCATATTGGATGGGTACGGTCCAATGAAGAACCCTATTGTTTTTGGTAAAGATCGGTTAATATTTAGGGGATGAAATGGACTTAATACTTAATTTTTGTGGTTTTTTCTTGTCGCTCCAGAGACCGCAATTATGGCCCGAACATAGCGAAATTTTACATGGAGATGGGATTGGGCCAAAGAATCAGCATACTTTCTATGATCGGTCATTATTTAGCGGGTCAAATGGACCCCGACTTTTGTGTGAAAATGTCAAAATGTGTATTCTTTGGCGTATTTATTTAATCCTGAAGGACATAGACCCGAGAATTTGGCAGTATATCCAAGGGGAGTGGTTGACCTTTTACCAATTATATTGTCGTATGTACTCGGATGTGGGAGTTACACATAAATATTTACAGGTGCTTACGTATTCAGATATTATTTAGTAACCCATTACCACACTGGAGGGCGGAAATATGGCGCTGATCTCTTTGAAATCGGATTCCATGAGATTCCAGTTATGGTCAAGGACACCGCCTATAATTTTCGGTGATGATCACATAATAATAATTGAGATGAAATGCACCGAAAACTTCATTTTTTGGTGTTTTTTTTGAGTCGATCTATAGGCCACAATTTAAAGCCGAACATCACTACACAACTCACGGTGAAGGGAATCTGGACAATTAATTAGAAGAGCTGTACTCAATATTAGTAGTATTCGGAATATATGTCAGTGTAAGGAAGAAGTAGTGTAGACTTCTAATCGGTCAAGAGGGTGTAAATATCACGAAATATTGCCTAGGCTCGGAATAAGCATCCGCAGAAAGTTAGAGTTCCGTGTAGGGTATCGTATGGTCGGCCCCGTCCGAATATACTGCTCCGCTCACTGGTTTTTATTTACTTCTTTTTTGAAAAATCTATGTCTTATGAAAAAATACTTTTTTAAAAATCTACGCCTTATGAAAAAATACTTTTTTAAAAATCTACGCCTTATGAAAAAATACTTTTTTAAAAATCTACGCCTTATGGAAAAATACCTTTTTAAAAATCTACGCCTTATGAAGACTTGAAAAAAAATAATTTTAAAAATCTACGCCTTATGAAGACTTGAAAAAAAATAATTTTAAAAATCTACGCCTTATGAAAAAATACTTTTTTAAAAAACTACGCCTTATGAAAAAATATTTTTTTTTTTAAATCTATGCCTTATGAAAAAATATTTTTTTTTTAAATCTACGCCTTATGAAAAAATATTTTTTAAAAAATCTAAGCCTTATGAAAAAATACTTTTTTTAAAAAAAACTACGCCTTATGAAAAAATATTTTTTTAAAAATCTAAGCCTTATGAAAAAATACTTTTTTTAAAAAAAACTACGCCTTATGAAAAAATACTTTTTTGAAAATCTACGACTTATGAAAAAATACTTTTTAAAAAAATCTACGCCTTATGAAAATATATTTTTATAAAAATCTACACCTTATGAAAAAATACTTTTTTAAAAATCTACGCCTTATAAAAAATGCTTTTTTAAAAATCTACGCCTTATGAAAAAATACTTTTTTAAAAATCTACGCCTTATGAAAAAAATATTTTTTTAACAATTTACGCCTTATGAAAAAATAACTTTTTAATAATCTACGCCTTATGAAAAAATAACTTTTTAATAATCTACGCCTTATGGAAAAATACTTTTTTAAAAATCCCTTTAAAAATATATTTTCTTTAAATCCACGCCTTAGGATGTTTTTTTTTTTTGAAAAATCCCTTTCACATAGGGATAATATTTCTTTTAAATCCAAGCCTCAGGAATAATATTTTTTGAACAGTCCACGACCTAAATTTTTTTTTTTTCAAAAATCCACGCTTTAAGAAAAATTACTTTTTTATTACAATTATAACCTACTTTTAATAACATTTTTAAAGCATTTTTCTGGACCACTTTTCGGCGTTCCCAAATAAAAAAAAAACAAAAATAAAATTCAAACATCTGTCAATCCACATCCCTCAGGTTTGTTCCACTCAAACCACACACCGCATCTCTTGGCTTGATAAGTGGTGTTAATCACATTATTAATAATCTTAACCTAATTTCGTTTCTTCTCTGACCTTGAATACGAAATTGTGCAGACCAAAACATGTTTTTTTCATTTTGTTTATAATTAAAGTATCCCAAAAATAGACCATCAATTTATTTTATGCACCATCGGTGATGATGATGACGATGATGATTCATAACTTTTTATGGAAGTTTTAGCATAGTTCGGTATCGATGTTGACGTTGTTGTAAAATTTAGTGCGTGCAGGGCATATTAAATGTATGAATTTCAAATCACGATGTCATTTGACTTTGTTTACATTTCCAAAAATTAACAACGTTAATACTTTTGTGTATTTTAACAAGACGTGTGTGAAGGTTGTCTACAACAACAACAATAGAAAAAGCAGCAAAAAGTAACATAGCTCTATAATTAACTGTAGTTCACTAATAAATTATCAAAGCATTTAGAACGAACCAACTGTTCAAATACGCTACTAAGAATTTTGGGTTTAATTTAAAATTTCCAAATCTATTGGGTTTTTACGCTTCGCTTTGATTTCGCTTTCAATAACCTTATGGGGTTCAAAGAACCAGTCGACAAAATTCCCACGAATCAAAATCAAAACACAACAAACTTTGGAACACTTTTGGCACATCAATCAATTGGCGTTTTTTTTTGTTGTTTGTTTTTATTTTTTTTTCTATTTAGTATGTGTCTATTTTTAATTCACAAGAAGACGAAGAAAAAAAAAAACAAATGTTTTAGAATATTTTTTTTTCGCAGAAATGATTAACATTTTCAAATTTTAATTAATTCAAACATGCAGTTCAGACTTAATGGCAATACCTATTCATATGTGTGGTGTGAAATACTGACCATACTCAATATTTTGATTTACCTTCCACCACTCCACACACTCAGTCAAACGTTATTGTCATGATTTTGAAGAGCCCCACACAAATTCAAATTTATTTGTTTTTGTTGTAGTTGTTGTTGTGAATTATAAATGTTTATAAATGAGTATGTTTGCTTGTTGGTTGTGGCTGTGTTCCGATATCAATGATCTTCGGTAATTCCGAATGCCGCATTGAATAGGTTAACCCTTTAGGGGCCTATTATAATATTATATTTCATCAAAAACCCATTTTCTTTACTAGAGGAAAATATTATTAAATCCCATTAAACGGAACAGTATATATATCGGATCCCTACACAAATATCATTGGAATTAAATTTTCGGGGGGATAAAAATCTCGATTTTCGTGACAGAATCTGAACACACAGCTCAATGTATTCGAAATTAATTTGAAGTGCAAAAGATCATATTCACATGGTAACAACTTCTCTAACACCCTGTCATTTTGGAGACAACACGATCACTTCCCGTGTAAAATTTTGTGAAATTAGCATCATAAATATGGGCTATAGATAGCGAAATTTGAAATTTAAAAGAGTACAACTCCTCTTGGATGTAGTATTAACTATTCCGGTGCATGTCCTGTCCTTCTGACAACACTTTCATACAATTGAAATTTTGTATTTTTTCACACTAAATACCAATCGTTATCACAACAGCCTTGTATATATGTTGAGCAGATCACATTCCCTGTGTACAAATTCGAGATATTCGGCTTAGACAAAGATGCCCCTTAAACAATACTTTTTTTAAATCCACGACTTTTTATGACCCATAAAAAATATTTAAAAAATCCTACTTTTAAAAATATCCTCGCCTAATTATGGTCCTTAAAAAATATTCCTGAAGAAGCTCGAGAGCGGTGAGTGCCAATAAAGCCGGCTTAACGTGAGCCGAGCTGGTATGGCTTCATCCGAAACAAGAAGATTTCCAATATTAATTGTTTACTCCTTGTTTAGTAACTATTTTCAGCCTGTGATCTGAGTCCATCAACATGCGCAAGCGTGGTTAATGATCTTAAGCCTTCAGTGTTCGCTAAACGAATTAGAGACGGAGTGTCCAGTCTCGGAGTGTCGTGTTTGGTATTAGATCCTGAGATGTATGGTACTATTTACAGATTATTTACATTAGTAACCGTTAATTTCAAATATTTAAATGTTAAGGGAACCCCCCATTCTCGATTTTTTATTTTTAAGATTTTAAATGGGCTGGTAAATTAATACCAATGCTTGTTAAGGCATGTAACTTTGCACATATACATTCTAAGATTTAAAAAGGAAGAAAAATAATTTACAACAAATTTTTGTTGTTGTTTTTTGTGATCAAAGAAAAGTCCTTATATTTGATGGCGGGCATGAAAACTCCTCACTGGAACATCGGAATCCGAAAATTCCAACGGTGTTAGAAAGAGTACATGTCTGGCTTTCGTATGAACTAGGATTATTGACTTCGCACAACAATTAGCAAAATGGCGGAACCTTGAATTTTTTTTTTTCGAAAATCGCCTATGTTTGACTACAAACTAAGTTAAAAAATAAGGGATATCTTCACCGATTGGCTTTATCCAGTTCATACGAGTGCTACACACTTCCAGAGAAACGTGTCAAAATTTGGAACCGATTGGATTATTAGTTTTTGAGTTATCGTGTCCGCAATTCGTAAAACAATGTTTCGAGAAAAATGCGTTTTAAGTTTGAGAATCACGCTTGCCGTCACTTGATGCTGACATAATAAATCGGCTATATCTTCAAGAGTTCTTGAGATTTTCACTTAAAATGTTGTAGGGACATTCTAGAATTAGAGTACATTTGAATTAAATCAAAAAAATTTTGACACCGAGAATGGGGAAGGGGGGTTCTCCTTAAATGAGTTAGGTGTTTACACTATCATACATAACATACATAATTGGAATAAAAATAGTGTTGATCCGTTACATTCTTAAATAAATGCACGCCTATTTATGGTCCTAAAAAAAAAAATTCTTAAAAAAATTCACGCATATTTATGGTCCATAGAAAAATGACCCTTGAAAAAATATTAAAAAAACCCACGCCAATTTATGGCCCATAAAAATATGACCCTTCAAAAAATTAAAAAAAAAATCCACGCCTACTTATGGTCCTTAGAAATATGACCCTTGAAAAAATATTCTTAAAAAATCTACACCTATTTATGGTCCTTAACAAATATTCTTTAAAACCCCACTCGTATGTTGACTAAAATATTAAAAACCCAGTGAGCGGAGCAGTATAGTCGGCCCGTCCGAATATACCATATGATACCCTACACAACTTCTACGAAAATATTACTTTCTGTAGTTATATATTCTGAGCATGGGCAATATTTCGTGATATTTGCACCCTCTTGACAAACTAAAGGTCAACAAATATTAGTAATATTCTGTACAGACCTTCTAATTATTTGTCCAGATTACCTTCACCGTGAGTTGTGTTGTGATGTTGTGGCCTATAGATCGATTCGAAAAAAAAAAACACAAAATTTAAGTTTTCGGTCAACCTCATCCCAATATTCTTATCTGATCATCACCGAAAAGTTCTTGACCATAACTGCAACCTCATGGAAAATGTCAAAGCGATCAGCGCTATATTTCCGACCTCTAGTGTGGTAATGGGTTACTAAATAATATCTGAGTACGTGAGCACCTGTAAATATTTAAGTGTAACTTCCACATCCGATTACGTATGAACATATAACTGGTATCAATTTAAAGGACAACCTCTCTTGGATATATTATCAACTTCTAGGGTCTATGTCCTTCAGGAGTAAATATATACGCTATAGAATACACATTTTGTAATTTTTCACACAGGGTTTAAAATGCTAACGCCAAAATAGCAAAAACACAGAAAATTGGCGCACTGCTAACTAAATTCATCCTCAAACTATGCAGCACAGCCAAGCAAAACTGCAACAAATAGCAATACATTACGAATAATTTTAGCAAGCAAAACTAAAGCTTCTTGATCTTGTCAGCAGCTACAAAATAGCAATGAACAACTACAACATAATTGTCAACGCGACTAACAACCAAAGCTTACAATGAAGACTAAGCACCTTGACTGTGGCTGCTTAGCAAGATTTTTAGCAAACAAAACCCGAGCATTTTTCGAGTTCAGTGTTGCCATTGAAATTTTATAAATTAAATGAGATAATTAAAAATGGCGATTATGATAATTTCATTTTTTCGAACAAAGACAATTAGTAATACTTGCTAAAGAGTTTAATTTAATATATTATTTAGTTTTTAGTACTATTATTGACAGTTTTAATTGCGATTTGACAAGCTTAAATTAAATAAAAACGCACAAAATGAAATGCCGTTTTTCTAATTCTGCGTTGGCAACACACAAACATAAAAACAACCCTCGGCTGATTATTCGTCGGCAGCGAAATATGAATATGTAGTCGTACTGCCGATTAGTCATAACAAAAAAAGCTCGCATGTGCAATACGTGCTTAGCACGGATGCTACGAACTAAAAAAGCTAGCCGTCTGCTGATTTAGTCATAATGTCAATATTTTTTAGCAGTAGCTCTGTAAGACTAATGCTAATATTTTTTGATGCTGCATTTTAAACCCAGTTTTCACACAATCTTTATCAAGATCGGTCAATATTTATTCTTTGGCTCAATGGCTCAAGCGACCAGAAAATCAGACAAAAATAAAGTTTTTGGTCCATTTCATCCCCTAAATATTAATTGATCTTTACCAAAAACAATTGGGTCCTTCATTGGGCAGAACCCATCCTACATGCAGAATTTCGTGAAGTTTGGTCCATAAATGTGGCCTGTATCGTGTTTACAAATTATAATGGACAGACGGACGGATGGAAGGACACAAATGTCTAGATCGACTCAGCTAGTCGAGATATGACGATCGGTATACTTAAAGGT
Source organism: Musca vetustissima (assembly GCF_032173495.1). NCBI lineage: Eukaryota > Metazoa > Arthropoda > Insecta > Diptera > Muscidae > Musca > Musca vetustissima. The sequence goes on along the minus strand of NW_026882846.1, from coordinate 30,418 downwards.
GAGTCTAGGACCAATATTCCGCGACGTTACAAACTTTTGGGGCTGCACAAAGCTATAATACCCTGACAAAATAGTTGTGTAGGATATAAAAACACCCTCATCCCAATATTCTTATCTGATCATCACCAAAAAGTATAGGCATTGTTCTTGACCATAACTGGAACCTCATGGAAAATTTCAAAGCGATCAGCGTGTGGTAATTGGTTACTAAATAATATCTGTGTATATAAGCACCTGTATATATTTTAGTGTAATCCCACATCCGAGTAAATCCTCTTAGATACTCTACCAACTTCTGGGGTCTATGTCCTTCAGGAATACTGTAATTTTTCACACAGAGGTCAGAGTCCATTTGACCCGCTATATATTGACGGAGCTTTATCAAAACAGGCATGCTTATTCTTTGGCCCGATCCCCTTCTCCTTGAGCGACCAGAATAACCAAAAAAAAAGTATTTTTTCCATTTCATCCCCTAAATATAAACCGATCTTTACCAAAAACAATGTGGGTCTTCATTGGCCAGAACCCATCCTACATGCAAAATTTCTTGAAGATTGGTCCATAACTATGGCCTGTATCGTGTCTACAAATTATAATGGACGGACGGACGGGCGGACACACATGTCTAGATCGACTCAGCTAGTCGAGATATGGGGATCGGTATACTTAAAGGTGGGTCTAGGACCAATATTTCGCATACTTTTGGGACTGCACAAAGCTATAAGGTATAAACAATTCTTCAAAAACGTACACGTCTATGTTACCTCTCGAAAACATATTCGTTATATAATCCACGCCTTCAATGAGTACCCACAATGGGTTAATTCAAATACAGCATTTGTCTTAAACGCCAATAATCACACGCATAAATTCGATTTTAATGTTTTCTTAGTACATTAAAGTGGTGGCTTCGACAGAGCCCTGGTAGCCGGTTTAAAATGTTGGCTTTTTGAAATCCGAAACACGAACAAAAGCCCAAGCACATTGATGACGTATTTGATGGCATTGGGGTATTTAATACCAAAATCACAGTTTGAGTCATCCAACGATAAAAATTTGGGAACTGTACTAACAGAGGATCGTTATTGTCCATATTGCACTGAAGGGTCAAAACAACAGCAACAACTATAAAACATAATTAAAAAAATCATGTGTAGTTTTTGTTTGTGGGGAAGCCTTAGTCATTTACCTGTCAGTCCAGTTTAGTAAATGTTTTTTTTTTTTATTTGACCCTAAGGAGGTTGTTATTAACGTCACATTGCAATGTTTGAATTCATTTGGAATATGTATGTGTATAATCCAAGCCACACACACATGTGTATGCATCTGTATGTAACTGGGTCCATCCAAGTGACGTTATATACCTATTTTTGATAAGACCTTAATATGAAGTACTTTGAATTGTTTTCAATTTTAGATCATAGTGTTGTTGTTGGTTTTTTATCTTTAGCTGACATCTTTTTGCGTTTGACATTAATCATCTCCTCCTCTTATTGCAATTTGTGGTTGGTCTGGTGCTTTTGTTTTTTCTTGTAGACATTTTTTACAAGTTTTTTGTTGTTTTTCGGCTCGGTTTGTACGAAATCGTGTTTTTTGGCAATGGTTGAAGTGTAGTTTTGACACATTTTGTGTTTTTGGTTCGGACTTGTTGCTTGAGTTGCTGCTGCTGTTATTGTTGTTGTTGTGAAATGATGTGTTTACTCGATATTGCATAATATTTGTTTTTGTATACATCTGCTTATGTTGTTGTCGTTGTTGGTGTGGCTTTTTCAACTTCATTCATAAAATACTGATGTTGATGGTGATGCTGATTTTATTATTGAATTTATTATTTCATATCTTTCTCTTCGTTTCAGTTCGGTAGCCAATAAGGAAATTTATTAAATTAAGTGACACATTTTGTTTACATTTTAATTAGATGAAATGTTGTTGGAGGCAACATAATTTTTTTTCGAAAGGAAGGAAGAAATGATTTTCCTTGTATAAAAAGTTATAAATATCTGAAAAATGTAAGTTATAAAAAAAATCACGTTTTTAAAATGAATAAATTTCCTCGGATATTGAAAAGAGGAGAGTAATAAAAAGTGTAGATTTTTTTTAGTATTTTTCAAATATTTATAAAGTGTGGATTTTTTAAAAATAATATTTTATTTGCTTACAGTGCGGGTATTTATAGAAAAAAAAACAGTGAGCGGAGCGGTATAGTCGGACGGGGCCGATACCCTACACAACTACCACGGAACTCTAACTTTCTGCGATTCAATATTCTGAAAATGGGCAATATTTTGTGATATTTGCACCCTCTTTATCGATTATAGGTCAACAGCTCCACTTTCTAACATTGGCATATTTTCGGTTTTTTTTTTCTTGAAATGAATTTTTACGCCATAAAATAAAAAAGTGGTCACTTTAGGTTTTGGTTAATTTGACCCTCGGAATATTGACCGATCATCATCTAAACAGCCGCTCTAAGTATTTGGTCACATCCCCTTCACCTTGTAAAATATGCGATGTTCTGCATATAATAATTGTCTCTTGGGCCATAATTGCGGCCTCAAGAGTTTGTAACGCCGCGAAATATTGGTCCTAGACCTAACATTAAGTATACCGATCGTCATACCTCGACTAGCTGATAATTTGTAAACACGACATATTTAGGGGATGAAATGGACCAAATACTTAATTTTTCTGGTCGCTCCAGAGCCCGCAATTATGACTAAAACATAAAATTTTTACATGGAGAACGGTAAAAACGGGCCAAAGAATAACCATGCCTGTTTGAAAAAGATCGGTCAATATTTAGTGGGTCAAATGGACCCTGAATTTTGTGTGAAAAATTACAAAAATTGTATTCTATGGCGTATAAATTTACTCCTGAAGGACATAGACCCGAGAAGTTGGTAGTATATCCAAGAGTCTTCTAATTGATACCAATTATATTGTCGTATGCACTCGGATGTCGGAGTTAGACTTAAATATTTACAGGTGCTTACGTATTCAGATATTATTTAGTAACCCATTACCACACTGAAGGGCGGAAATATAGAGCTGATCGCTTTGAAATTTTCCATGAGGTTCCAGTTATGGTCAAGGCAACGCCTATAATTTTCGGTGATGATCAGATAATAATTTTGGGATAAAGTTGACCGAAAACTTTTTTTTTCGAACATTAGAACACAACCCTCGGTGCAGAGAATGTGGACACTTTACAGTTTTTCTTTGACAAAGGCGAAAATGTAAGCCAAGCGACTGAAATTGTGAATCGTGTTTATGGTTTGGATACTGTAACAGCCAATAATGTGCAATTTTGGTTTCGTAGATTCCGTTCAGGAATTTATGATGTTAAAGATGCGCCTCGCACAGGTTAGCTGTCGTAACATCGCCTAAAAAGCTAAAAATCGACCACAAATATGTTTTAAACCATTTACAATTGACCAGAAACGGCCAGAATTGGCCAACAGGAGAGGTGTCGTGTTCCACCAGAACAACGGTAGGGCTTTAATGATAAAAAAATGGTATCTCGAGAGGATTGTGAAAATCGACTACTAGAGTTTTTGCGAGAGCAGGACTTCTGTGAGAGATATCCATTATGAAGTTACCTTTAAAATGGCAACAAATCATACAAAAAAAAAAAAAAAAAAACGGTGCATATTTGACCCAAATCGGACATTACGAAGCATGCTACATAATATTTTTATATGAACTATAGTTCATATGGATTTCTTTTTCCCCAAACTAATATGTTCTTCAAAAATAAATTCTTTTAAATTAAAAAAAAATTGTCCACAAATACTATTCACAAACGGGCTATCCAATTTTAACGAAACTTTGCACAACCTATTATCTTTACCAATCCTAGATCAAGTAGGAAGATGGGACCCAATGGTCCACTTCCGCCGGTACCTCCCCCACAAAGGGTAAAAATTTTTAACATTTATAAATCCAATAATCGGCGAATGGAATGCCCGATTTGAATCAAACTTTGCACAACATATTATCTTTACCAAGCCCAGATCTAATTTGCAGATGAGACACATTGATCCACTCCTTCTGGTACCTCCGATAGAAATGGTCTAGATTTTTCATATTTATGAATCCAATATCAGGCGAATGGAATGTCAGAATTGAACCAAACTTTGCACATCCTAATATCATAACCAAGAAATGACCAAGTTTGAAGATGGGACCCATTGGTCCACTCCCTCCGGTACCTCCCCCACAGAGGGTCAAAATTTTCAATATTTATAAATCCAATATTAGGCGAAAGGAATGCCCGATTTGAACCAAATTTTGCACAACATATTGTCTTTTTCAAACCCAGATAATGTCCGAAGGGAACCCGTCTGCCCTCTCCTCTGGTACATCCTACAAAAAGGGTCAATATTGTATATTTGGCCAACATAAAATCCGAAACATCTTTAATTAAACATAGTGGAGAGGGGGGCACCTTTGAACACTTTTTTCTTTCAAGCTTCATAATTTTTTTTTTATTTTATAATTTTCGGTTTCTTATAAAATTAAACTAATAGGTACATATGTAACCTTTAAAATGAATATACATAAGATATACTTAAGCTTGTTAAATATATGTTATTACTGTTTTAATGGACGAAGTCAAAGCTTTGAACAATGTTTGGTATTTTTGAACGACTTGGTTTTTTACAGTGTTTATGTTCAAATATGTATGTATTTTATTCATAGATATCAGAAATGCAATTATTTTTTTAAAAATATATACAAAAAGTTTCGAAAATTAAAAAATTCAAATCAAAATTTATTAAAACATAAAATGACTTAAAAACAAAAATTAATATGATGAAAAATACAGTTAATTTCGTAATCTTATTAGCCCATTTGAAATTTTGAGAAATCGCAACCAAAAGTTAAAAACTCAGTTTTGTCTCAGTCTGTGGAATTTTGGGAAATTTATAATAATTTTTTTGTAGGAAATATATATATATATATATATATATATAAAAGAAAATACATTAGTTATGTTTGATATGATTGTTGGAATGCAAAAAACTAGTTTAACGAAAGAAAACGATCACCGAATTATCTCTGAGCCCTTACAACCAAAAACTTAAAAGTTTACAATGGCACTGCGAAAACATGGTCAACCATGTACATTTTGTCGACAACTCAAAAAGATAGCCAAAGTGGTTTACGAAGATAGAGGACAAGATTGTCATATACAAAAATGTCGTTACGGGTCGGAAAAATTTTAAACCGAGATTTTAAGAGCGCTGTTCAAAGGTGCCCCCTCTCCCCTATACCTTATATAAAACGAATTATATAAATAAGTCCGAATACCTCCTCCGCATACCATAGGGTGAGGGTATATATCTGTCGGCAACACCGACTGACACTTATTTACTTGTTATAATATAATATTTTTCCAATATCCAACAACAACAACACTCGTTTCAAATCAATTAAATTTATTTCACAAATCAAATGCGGATATGTTTGCACTGATGCCTGGCATTTCATGTGCAACAGCATAATAACGCAGTGCAGAGCAGCGCAGCGAATCTGAAGCTGAACGAAAATTGAAACTAGGCGCCTTCGAAATGTATGTTTTGGGAAAATCCCAAATAAAATTAGCTAACAATTATTGCTTCGACTCAAGCAAGTCAATGCTCCATGGCAAACAAAACAAAATAATGTAGACAGATCAAGCAAAACTTAAAGCCGAAAGACATACAATGGTAATACAAACATACCCCACTCACACACACTATTTTTATAAAAGACAAACCTTGGCTATTTGACTTCTTTTTCTGCCGTTTTCTGTTTTGTTTGCCAAAAAAATCTGTCAATTCTTATTTCCTGTACCCTGTACTTACCTCGTCTCAACGTGTCTGTTCTGTTGTTTGTCTCTCAACTTAAGCAACTGGAAAAGCCATCTAGCAATAATCGTTTTATTTCTTTTTATTTTGGGGAATTCCCAACCATCGTCGACGTAGCTGTGTGGCACAAAAGTTATTTCTGTCTCGTCAAATTGCAACTACCTTTGCCGCATGACATAACATTATTTAATGCTGCAGTTTGCAGCATACTTCGATGCACAGCCTTTGCTTAGCACAGTGACATACTGAGTTTAAACCTGAATTACCATATACATATATGTGTTCAATGTATGTTCATATGCAATTTGGTCTTTGAATTTGTTTAGGGAAATTTAACAATTAGATTTAACAATATAGAATAAATAAATATTATTTTTATAATTTTTTATGTTAAAAATAGACAATTAAAAAAAAATAATTTTAAATTTCTTAAAAATATTTTTAAGGAATCCACATCCTACAAATTTTATAAAAAATTAAAAAAAATCACGCCTTACTATTTGCTAAAAAACATTTAAAAACCAGTGAGCGGGGCCGACCATACGATACGGGGCCGACAATACTATACCCTACACATCTACCACGGAACTCTAATCTTCTTCCGATGTTTATTCTGAGCCTGGGCAATATTTCGTTATATTTGCACCCTCTTGCCCTTATTAGATGTCAACAGCACCTCTCTCTTACAGTGACATATTTTCCGAATATTACTAATATGCAGGCCTTTTAACTACTTGTCCAGATAAGCGCTATATTTCCGTCTTCAAGTGGGATACATAATTATATATGAATACGTACGCACGTGTAAATATTTAAGTGTAACTACCACATCAGAGTACATACGACAATATAATTGGTATCAATTTAAAGGTCAACCACTCCCCTTGGATATACTATAAACTTCTCGGGTCTATGTCCTTCAGGGGTAAATATATACGCTATAGAATATAAATTTTGTCATTTTTCACAGGGTCCATTTGACCCGCTAAATAATGACCGATTTTTATCAAAACAGGCAAGCTTATTCTTTGTCCCGATTCCCTTCTCCATGTAAAAATTTGCTATGTTAGGGCCATAGTTGTGGCCTCTGGAGTGACCAAAAAATTAGACAAAAATAAAGTTTTTGGTCCATTTCATCTCCCAAATATTAACCGAGGATTGGTCTGAACCAATCCTACATGCAAAATTTCGTGAAGATTGGTCCATAACTGTCACCTGTATTATGTTTACAAATTATATGGGACAGACGGGCGGACGGACACACATGTCTAGATCGACTCAGATAGTATACTTAAAGGTGGGTCTAGGACCAATATTTCGCGGCGTTAAAAACTCTTGGGGCTGCACAAAGCTATAATACCCTGACAACATAGGTGTGTAGGGTATAAAATTCTACATATTGATGTTCGGCTTTCAATTGTGACCTATATGTCGACTCGAAAAAAAATACAAAAAAATTAAGTTTTCGGTTCAATTCATCCCAAAATTGTTATCTGATCTTTAACGATTATTATAGGCGTTATCCTTGACCATACCTGGATCCCCATGGCAAATTTCGAAGCGATCAGCGCTATATTTCCGCCCTCTAGTGTGGTAATGGATTACTATATAATATATGAATTCGTAACCACCTGCCGATATTTAAGCATAACTCCATCATCATATTACGTACGACAATATAAGTGGTATCAATTTAAAGGTCAACCACTCCTCTTGGATATACTATCAACATATCGGGTCTATGTCCTTCAGGGGTAAATATATACGCTATAGAATACAAATATTGTCATTTTTCACACAAAAGTCAGGGTCCATTTGATCCCTTAAATATTGGCCGATCTTTATCAAAACAGGCATGTTTAATCATTGGCCCGATCCCCTTCTCCATGTAAAATTTCGCGATGTTCGGGCCATAATTGCGACCTCTGGAGCGGCTAGAAAATCAGACAAAAATAAATTTTTAGGTTCATTTCATCCCCTAAATATTAACCGATCTTTACCAAAAACAATAGGGGTCTTCATTGGCCGGAACCAGTCCTACATACAAAGATTCGTGAAGATTGGTCCATGACTGTGGCCTGTATCGTGTTTACAAAATATAATGGACAGACGGACGGACGGAAAGGCGGAAGGACACACATGTCTAGATCGACTCAGCTAGTCGAGATAATTAATGCTGGGTTTGGGACCAATATTTCGCGGCGTTACAAACTCTTGGGACTGCACAAAGCTAATAAACTTTGACAACATAGTTGTGTAGGGGTATAAAAATCCACGCCTCAAAATTTGCTTCAAAATTATTATACCCTACACAACTAGTATTTAGTAACCTATTATCATACTAGAGGGCAGAAATATATCGCGGCTCGCTTTGAATTGCCCATGAGGATGGTCATGGACAACGCCTATTATTTTCGGTGATGATCAGATAATAATATTGGGATGAAGTGACCCAAAAACTTAATTTTTTGCTATTTTTATGAGTCGATTTATAGGCCACGGCGAAGGGGATCTGGACAAGTAATTACAAGAGCTGTACTGAATATTAATAATATTTGTAGACGTCTAGTCGGTCAAGGGGGGTGCAAATATCGCTAAATATTGTCCAAGCTCAGAATATCCAATCATAGATTTTCGTCAGGGTATTATAGCTTTGTGCAGCCCCAAGAGTTTGTAACGCCGCGAAATATTGGTCCTAGACCCACCTTTAAGTATACCGATCGTTATATCTCGACTAGCTGAGTCGATCTAGACATGTGTGTCCGACCGTCCGTCCGTCTGTCTGCCCATTATAATTTGTAAACACGATACAGGCCACAGTTATGGACCAATCTTCACAAAATTTTGCATGTAGGATGAGTTCCGGCCAATGAAGTCCCCTATTGCTTTCGGTAAAGATCAGTTAATATTTAGGGGATGAAATGTACCAAATACATAATTTTTGTCCGTTTTTCTGGTCGCTCCAGAGGCCGCAATTATGGTCCGAATATCTTGAAATTTTACATGGAGAAGGGGATCGGACCAAAGAATAAGTATGCCTGTTTTAAGGATAGGTCAATATTTTGCTTGCCAAGTGGACCCTGACTTTTGTGTGAAATATGACAAAATTTGTATTCTATGGCGTATATATTTGGCCATGAAGACCCCTAGACCCGAGAAGTTTATAGTATATCCAATAGGAGTGGTTGACCTTTAAATTGATACCAATTATATAGTCGTATGTACTCGGATGTGGGAGTTACACGTAAATATTTACAGGTGCTCACGTACTGAGATATTATTTAGTAACCCATTACCACACTAGAGGGCGGAAATATAGCGCTGATCGCTTTGAAATTTTCCATGAGATCCCAGTTATGCTCAAGGACAACGCCTATAATTTTCGATGATGATTAGATTTTTTGTGTTTTTTTGAGTCTATCTATAGGCCACAATCGAAAGTCGAACATTACGACACAACGCATGGTGAAGGAAATCTAGAAATCACACTAGAGGACGGAAATATAGCGCTGATCGCTTTGAAATTTTCCATGAGAATCCACGTATGGTCAAGGACAACGCCTACAATTTTCGGTGATGATTAGATGTTTGTATTTTTTTTTGAGTCGATCTATAGGCCACAATCGAAAGCCGAACATTACGACACAACGCATGGTGAAGAAAATCTGTACTGAATATTACTTACTTACTTAGCTGGCTTGTTACAGAAGGTTGTTCCATACGCCGAACTTAAAATATTAGTAATAATAATATTTGTTGACCTCTAGTAGGTCAAGAGGGTGCAAATATTGCGAAGTATTGCCCAAGCACAGAATGAAGTACCACATAAAGTTAGATTTTCGTGGAAGTTGTGTAGGGTATCATATGGTCGGCCCAGTCTCACTTTACTGCTCCGCTCACTGGTTGTTTTTTGTATTGCTTTTCAAATAAATTTTATCCCATCGGCTTATCGCTTTTTGCCATTTTTTCTACTTTCATTGAACATCTATTTCATTTCATTGTTTAACAACCATACACCTAAGGTGTGTTTGCCTGTATATGTGGGTGGTGGTTTTCAACATTCATATATGTACATGGTATGTATGCTGTGTCAATGCTAAATATATATAAACCTATGAAGCGGGAACGTGTGTGATCACTTTAAATGATGCTGATGGAAATACAAAAAAATGTGACAAAAACGTTGTAACCTTCCACAGCGGACTACTCCAAATAATCCAAATACCAAAACATATTTCAAAATCTTTCATTTTGTAGTGGTTATTACCATTTTTGACAAAAGACGATTATTACCATCACTTTGGCTAGCGGCACACAGTAAACTAGATGGCGCTAGTGTTTTTTTGGTTTTTTGTAACAATTTAAAGTCACTCGTCCATCCATTCAATTGGTTTGGTTATTGTGAAATGTGACAGCTATTAAATGTTTATGTATGTGTGATGTTCCATTAATTCAACAAAAATACAACATTACCAACATGCTTAGCTTGGCGATAATCCATTATGATTCATCTATACATTTCGATCAATGGTTCGAATGATCGGTTGAAAAGTACGATATTTCAGAAGCATTTCTTGGTTCTTATTTTTGCCTAAACCCAGTTTTCGGCAATAAAACGTTTGTCATCAAGCTCGAAACGGATCAAAACGAGTCCAAGATAAATATAAGCCCAAATGTAAGCCGATAACTTTATTTCCCAATCTTTCACTCCCCTACAGATCTGTCCTTATCTCTTCTCGTGGATGATCACAACGGGCCTAATCGGTCTCAGAGTGCTGCAGCCACATAAGTGACTGCAAACCTAACCTAAGCCGATAACTTAGTGAACGTACTACAAAATAACTATTCAGGTCAGTGAAAGGAAAATTATTAGACCGATAAGTTGTACAATTTGAAAAATGATTTTGCAAATAATTTTATTTTTCTTTCTCCAAATACCCTACTACCCTCTCTAAGCAGATTTATTTATTTAAAGCTCTCAACAAAATTATATTGTTTCAACACACTTGTTTTGATTTTACTGGCAATGGTAGGCTGAATTTATTGTTTGTCAAATAATTGTTTCATTATGGCATCATCATGCCCTAAAAACTACATACCTTACAAAAAGCGAAGGTGCCTTTAAAATACAGCTTTACTTATTTGGTAATTTTATTGATTTATTGTTACTAATTTATTTTTCTGGTGCCACATTAAGTGCAATAAAATACCTTAATTTGCATTATTTACATACTCTATGCACATACGTATATGTTTGCAGAAGACGGAAGTCGTACTATTTCTTCGCCTCAGTTAGTCGGTATCTCGAACCTCCTCTTTATCACAACAACGATGATGCAATGTGTCTTAGCAAAGGTTACGATTTTAAGATGTAACGGTTTGTTTGAAATTTTTAAATAATTTTTGGGATTTTTCTTTAGATTTAACTTTCAGCTAACATTGTAAACTCTGTAAGGTCACAGAGAAACTTGTAGTTTTTATTTGGCTTTCTTCCATATATATTTTTAATTTTTTTTCCAACCATGCGGAACATTTTTTTCTGATGGTAATAAATAACACTGGTCAACAGTGTTTTTCTAATATGAAGATGAAACAGAAACTGGATCGAATACGTTGCACCGATTTTTGTTAAAAGCCAACATAGACAAAGATTTAAACAAAAAATTTAAGGGTCACCAACGGGCGGGGCTTTTTTTAAAGAAAAAGTTTTTAAGGGTATTTTTATACCCTACACAACTATGTTGTCTGGATATTATAGCTTTGTGTTGCCCCAAGAGTTTGCAACGCCGTGGTCCTAGACCCACCCACCAGTATACCGATCGTCATATCTCGACTTGCTGAGTCGAGATAGACGTGTGTGTCCGTCTATCTCGACTCAGTCCTTATATCATCCGATTTTCACGATATTTGGCATAACATACTGAATTGGGCCTAGAGTGATGTCTACCAAATTTCGTGAAAATCGGTCTAGATTTAGATATAGCTCCCATGTATATTTTCGTCCGATTTGATGTAAATGGTCCACCAAAGTCCCTATATATCTTTCGATTTGCACGAAATTTGGCACAGCGTAATGAATAGACCTCGGAGTTTTGCATATTTTTTATGCTTTATCCGATTGGACTGAAATTTTGTATTTAGACGTTTCATGCTTTAATTGATCGATATTTGGGGTCGTGCATTTTTTTTTTGCATATTTTGCATATTTTTTGCATATTTCGTGCATATGCAAAATATGCAAATATGCAAAAAATTAAAAAATATGAACCCTTCAAATAATTCTAAATCCTTTGAAACGAATTTGTGTCCAAACAGAATTTCGATATCTACATTATTAAAAAATATGCAAATATGCAAAATCCGAGGTCTAGTAATGAATTAGGCCTGGAATGATGTGTGTTAAGTTTCCTGGAAATGGGTTCAGATTTAGATAAAGCCGTATATATGTTCGTCCGATTTAATGTAAATTGTGCAACAAAGTCCCTTAAAATCTTTCGATCAGCACGAAATTTGGGACAACGTCATAAGTTAGGTCTAGAATGATGTGTGTTAAGTTTTGTGAAAATCGGTTTATATTAGATATAGCTCCCATATATATTTTTGTCTGATTTAAGGTAAATGTTGTACCAAAGGCCCTTAATATATTTCGATTTGCACGAAATATTTGCACGAAATCCAGATTTGCACGAAATTCAGAGGCCGCAATTATGGCCCGAACATCGCATAATTTTATATGGAGAAGGAGATCGGACCAAAGAAAAAGCATGCCTGTTTTGTTGGACCCTGACTTTTGTGTGAAAAATTACAAAATTTGCATTCTGAAGGACATAGACCCGAGAATTTGATAATATTTCCAAGAGGAGTGATTGACCTTTATATTGGTACCAATCATATTATCGTATGTACTCAGATGTGGGAGTTACACTTAAATATTTACAGGTGCTTACGTATTCGGACATTTTTTAATAAACCATTACCACATTAGAGGGCGGAAATATTGCGCTAATCGCTTTGAAATGTTCCATGAGGATCCGGTTATGGTCAAGAACAACGCCTATAATTTTGTGTTTTTTCTCGAGTCAATCTATAGGCCACAATTAAAAGCCAAACATCACAACACAACTCACGGTGAATTGAATCTAGGCAAGTAATTAGAAGGACTGTACTGGATATTAGTAATATTCGGAATATATGTCAGTGTAAGGAAGAGTGACTTTTTAGCTCTAATCGCTCAAATATCACGAAGTATTGCACAGGTTCGGAATAAACATCCGCAGAAAGTTAGAGTTCCGTGGTAGTTGTGTAGGGTATAGTATGGTCTGACTATACTGCATAAATTTTATATATTTTTTCAAGGACCATCAATAGGTGAGGAGAACATTAGGCGTGGATTTTTTAAAGAATAGTTTTTCAAAGACCATCAGAACATTAGGCGTGGATTTTTTAAAGAATAGTTTTTCAAAGACCATCAGAATATTAGGCGTGGATTTTTTAAAGAATAGTTTTTCAAAGACCATCAGAATATTAGGCGTGGATGTTTTAAAGAATAGTTTTTCAAAGACCATCAGAATATTAGGCGTGGATTTTTTAAAGAATAGTTTTTCAAAGACCATCAGAATATTAGGCGTGGATGTTTTAAAGAATAGTTTTTCAAAGACCATCAGAATATTAGGCGTGGATTTTTTAAAGAATAGTTTTTCAAAGACCATCAGAATATTAGGCGTGGATGTTTTAAAGAATAGTTTTTCAAAGGACATCCAAAGCCATCCAAGTTGTGGATTTTTTAAAGAATAGTTTTTCAAAGGACCAACCATCCATACAAGGCGTGGATGTTTTAAAGAATAGTTTTTCAAAGACCATCAGAATATTAGGCGTGGATTTTTTAAAGAATAGAATAGAATATCAAACATCGTTCAATTTTTATTTTATTATTCAATTAATTTTATTATTTTTATTTATTGAACCCCAAAAGCTTCCTACGTTCAAACACACTAACCCTCAAAATCTTCCCAATTTAATGAAATTAATTTGTAGTGTTCCCATTTGGGAAATTCAAAGCAATTTTTCCGACGAAGAACAATGGGTGGTAGTAAATAAATCATTTATTTGGAATACAGTGAACTTTAAGGCTCTGTCTTGTCCTTTAGACATTAAACAATGTAAACAAATATGGCCAGACAAAATATTGTCATAACTTTAAATTGCTGAAAAAAATTGGATTTGTTTCTACTTTTCTATTCCCTAACTCTTAGTTACCACATTTAATAGCGCCTCACTAAATTATTGCTATCAATGACAACAATGAAGAGGATGATGATGATGACGACGTTGAAATTGTTCATCAACCATTTCATTTGAACTTTCTTTATAATATTCAGCTGTTTTTTCGTTGCTTTGCCTTTTTTTGTATATCTGTGATAAGTGCTCCTAATTCGTTGATTATTGTGTTTGAACCATCAGAACGGTATCCTGTCGTGTTAAGTAACCCGATTTATTTGTTGTTATGCTGATGATTTGTCTTCTTCTTTTTAGTCATTTCGTTCATTTCAATGAAATGTACATGCAATATGTCTAAGGTCACAACAAACTGTGGGATATCCATTTCGAAAATTTGTATTGAAGATGGTGAAGAAGAATGGGAGCATCTTCCAAGAACAAGAACACAAAGAATCTTTGTTGGTGTGGGATGTTTATATATTTTTCTAGGAGTTCTGAAGGTTATGAAAAGGAACGGAAGGTAGTAATGAAGAAAGCTTAGCCCTATATTACGACTGACTATTTAGGCAATAATAAAAAAGTTATTAAAAAGTCCCTAAAAAAGTTAAAAAAAAACAACTTCAAATTTTATCCTAAAAAGTATATCCCCTTAATTTTTTTTCAAAAAAATGTAAAAATATTTTTTTAAAAAATATACCAGTATCTGGATCGTTATATTCTTTGTGAAATATAAGCCACTAGCATATGTCCGCTACTTCGTTAGCGGATGTGAAAATTTTATTTAGTACCATTTAGTTCCTTTGTTACCTTATAGTACGTATTTCTAAAGCCACCTCCAAACTACTCACCAATTCTATTCCCAAAGCAAAATTTAGCTCTATAACTAAATTTGGTACCATTTATTACCTTTCGCAATCTGGTAGTACTTACAGTGAACTATCGATAATGTGAACACTCAAAATGAAATTAAAGTATTGAAAAAATCTGGCGGTAAATAAGCTAGTGGAATCGAGAATGTGAGCCAATTCGAAAATATGAACTACTTCGACATTAGTTAGTTTACATTATCGAGAATTCACAATATTTCCGAAAATAATTCAAAATTTCATGATTCGAGCTCTATAGGTTCATCCAAATCTCAATTTCACCAAATGTAGTACCGTTTAGTACACATCAATATAAATCCAGGCCGATCGCTCACACAAACATAATTGTACCTTATTTAGTACCATATAGAACACATTACAAAATAAATTTCAAAAAAAAAAAAAAAATCGGTTCACCCAAATCCAAATTTGGTACCATTTAGTACACTTTAGTACGAATTTCCAAAACTTCCTACATAGCCCAATCATACATTCCAACAATGTTCCTAACTCCAAAGTTGAGGATTCCAGCTATATCGGTACACCCAAGTGCAAATTTGGTACCATCGGTTCACCCAAATCCACATTTGGTACCATTTAGTACACTTTAGTGCGAATTTCCAAAACTTTCTACATAGCCTAATCCTACATCCCAACAATCTTCGTAACTCCACATTTGAGGATTCCAGCTCTATCGGTACACCCAAGTCCACATTTGGTACCATTTAGTACACATTAGTACAAATTTCCAAAAATTCTTACATATTCCAATACACCCCAACAATCATCCTATCTCCCCATTTGTTTCACCCAAAATTTAAATTGTAACAAATTTAGTACACATTTATACCATTTCCAGAACTTCATACATAGCTCAATTCTACATCCCAATGGTGATCTTAATTTCAAATGTCAAGATTCCAGCTCTATCGGTACACCCAAATCCACATTTGGTACGATTTAGTACACATTGGTACGAATTTCCAAAACTTCCTATATAGCCCAAACCTACACACCAATAACGATCCTAACTCGAAAATTGAGGATTTCATCTCTATCGGTTCACTCAAAATTTAAATTGTACTAAATTTAGTACACATTAGTACGAATTTTCGAAATTGTCTACAAAGCTGAATTCTACACACCAACAGCGATCCTAAGTCCAAAGGTCAAGATTACAGTTCTATCGGTTCACCCAAATCCAAATTGTACTAAATTTAGTACAAATTCAGGTTTCCATCTCCACTCCAAATTTCAGGTTTCTATATTGCTTTACCCAAAATTTAAATTGTAACAAATTTAGTACACACTTATACCATTTCCAGAACTTCATACATAGCTCAACTCTACATCCCAACAGTGATCTTAATTTCAAATGTCAAGATTCCAGCTCTATCGGTACACCCAAATCCACATTTGGTACCAAAACATCCTACATAGTCCAAACCTACACTACAACAACGATCATAACTCCAAATTTGTGGATTCCATCTCTATCGGTTCACCAAAAATTTAAATAGTACTAAATTTAGTACACATTATTACGAATTTCCGAAATTATCTACATAGCTGAATTCTGTCTACAAATGTCAAGATTCCAGCTCTATCGGTTCACCGAAATCCAAATTGTACCAAATTTAGAACACATTATTAAAATTTTCCAAAACTTCCTACACCCCAAGAGCTGACTCCTGACTCCAAATTTCAGAATTCTAGCTCTATCAGTTCACCCAAAATTCAAATTGTACAAAATTTGGTACCATTTATAAATTTCTTAAACTGAATGCTGACCCCAATTCTACACTCCAATGGTAGCCTTATTTCCAAATTTCAGTGTTCCAGCTCTATCGGTTCACCCAAATTCAAGTTGTACTAAAGAGGTACAAATTTCCAAAACTACTTACATATCGCTATCCTACACTCCGACGGAAATGTTAATTTCAAATTTCAGGGTTACAGCTTCATCCGTTTCTCCAAATTCAAATTGTACCAAATTTAGTACAATTTAGTACTTTTCATGAGTACACACTTTCAAAACCACCTATTTATATCGACCCTACTTTTCAACCTTAAGTCGCATTCCAAATTTCTATCCATTCTAGGCTATGAAATTGTACCAACTTTAGTACATTTTAGTACTTTTCGGACACTTATAGTTCGAATGTCCAAAAAAATATTTTTTAGAAAATACTTGCCCATGTGGGACCTGGAAAAAATATTCTGTAATAAATCCACTCTTTGGCGAAGTGGGTAGTTCCAAAAGCTAGTAATGAATCCATCTTACCGCCGATATAAAATGTAGCGCAACACAAACATCAAATTATTTTATCTTTCTTTTTTATTATTTTTTTATTGTCGTTGTTGTTTCTATTTATTTGTATCAGAGTTCCACAGAAAATTTAACGAAACCCCAAATGAGTTCCACATTGATTTAAATTATTATTCTTTTTTTGTAGAATACTTTCAGGCATTGACAAAAACTTTAATTCCCTCAATAAGAAATGCGATAATGTGAAACTTCAGCAGGTGTGGCATAGGTCAGCTAAAACAGAAAATAAAATCAAGGTAAGTTAACTGTTTTTTATATTTAATTTTTAAATGTAGAGAAACTAGGAGAACTCACATATTTTGCGGCATAAGCATATGGAAGATGTTGTACCGTGGTCACTGCTGCTGGTATAACAGCTGAGGTGGCTATCAGAGGTGCTGCGGCATAGACTGGAGAAATAGCCTCAACATAGCTGGCATGTTTGGTATTGGCAGGAGCCTCGGCTGGTTGGGGATGTATTTCAGCCAAAAGGGGTGTGGAAATCGATAAGGCCATCGAGAGGCCTAGGAAGCTGAGAATGAGGATCTGTAAAAAGAAATTTCCAAATTTTTAGTAATTTTGGCAACATTTTAATTTTTGTTACTTACAAATTTAAGCATTTTTTTCTTTTGGTCACTTGGTAGTTATTGTTGTTGGTGTACTGCTTACTCTTCTACTATTACAATTTCTTGTAAAGGGCCTCCTTTTATACCTTTTCCCTGTTGTTGTGCTTTGGCTGCTACAGGATGACTAAGTTGTCTACATAGGTATTTGATGTCGGGATTTAAATTTAAAACCAGTTTCCTGGTATGCTAACTACATGTCTAGTTATGGTAGAGCATGATTTTCATAAAAAAGTTCTTAGTTCTAGCCAAGTGACAAGTTAACCCATAAGGGGACGAGAAAAAAAATTCTTTAAATTTAAATGGAATAAAAATTAGCTTCTGCATATAAAATAAAATTTTGATTAATGGCCGCGATAATCTTTGAAAATTTGTCTTTACAAATCCTATTGTACTAATCGCCTATAGACAAATTCACTGACCTTTATCCCGTACTGATGCTGAAGTGATGCACCTTAAAGGATTAATTACTTCAAAACGTATTGGGCGAAACCCTTAAGCGGTACCCTGTCAAACTAAGAATCCTTTGGTTATTCTTTATACCCTTCACTACACTGTGTTACAGGGTATTATGTCTTTCTGCATATGTTTGTAACAGGCAAAAGGAATCGACATAGACCCATGGTTCCTTTTAAGAATATGCATAGAATCACTTTCTAAGTCGATTTATGCATGTCCGTCTGTCTGTTTGTCTGTCCATGTTAAATTGTAAACCAAGTACAGGTCGCATTTATGATTCGAATTGAATGAAATTTGGCACAGCTCATTTATTTGGCCCAAGGACAAACCCTATTGAAAATGTAAAAAAATCGGTTCAGATTTAGATATGGCTCCCGATTTAAGGTAAATGGCGCACCAGAGTCCCTATATATCACTCGATTTGCACGAAATTTGGCACAGCGTACTGAATTAAGCCTAGAATGATGTGTGCTAAGTTTCGTTAAAATCGGTTCAAATTTAGATACAGCTCCCATATATATTTTCGTCCGATTTAAGGTAAATTGTGCACCAAAGTCCCTAAATATATTTCGATTTGCACGAAATTTGGCATAACGTACTAACATAAGCCTAGAATGATGTGTGTCAAGTTTCGTGAAAATCGGTTCAGATTTAGATATGGCTCCCATATATATTTTCGTCCGAATTAAGGTAAATTGTGCACAAAAGTCTCTAAATATATTTCGATTTGCATGAAATTTGGCACAACGTACTAACATAAGCCTAGAATGTTGTGTGTCAAGTTTCGTGAAAATCGGTTCGGATTTAGATATGGCTCCCATAAATATTTTCGCGCGATTTAAGGTAAATAGTGCACCAAAGTCCCTAAATATCATTCAATTTGCACGAAATTCGGCACAACGTACTAAATTAAGCCTAGAATGATGTGTGTCAAGTTTCGTGAAAATCGGTTCTGATTTAGATATAGCTCCCATATATATTTTTCCGATTTAAGGTAAATGGTGTACCAAAGACCCTAAATATGTTTCGATTTGCACGAAATTCGGTACAACGTACTAAATTAAGCCAAGAATAATGTGTGCTAAGTTTCGTGGAAATCGGTGCAGATTCAGATCCAATATATATTTTAGTCCGATTTCATGTAAATGGTGTGCCAAAGTCCCTATATATCACTCGATTTCCACGAAATTCGGCATAGCATGCTGTATTGAGTCTAGAATGATGTGTGCTAAGTTTCGTGAAAATCGGTTCAAATTTAGATACAGCTCCCATATATATTTTCGTCCGATTTAAGGTAAATGGTGCACCAAAGACCCTAAATATATTTCGACTTGCACGAAATTTGGCATAGCGTACTGAATTGAGTCAAAAATGATGTGTGCTAAGATTCGTGGAAATCGGTTCAGATTTATATAGCTCCCATATATTTTTTTTTCGATTTAAGGTAAATGGTCCACCAAAGTCCCTAAATATCATTCGATTTGCACCAAATTTGGTACAGGCTACTGACATAAGCCTAGAATGATGTGTACTTAGTTTCGTGAAAATCGGTTCTGATTTAGATATAGCTCCCATATATATTTTTCCGATTTAAGGTAAATGGTGTACCAAAGACCCTAAATATGTTTCGATTTGCACGAAATTCGGTACAACGTACTAAATTAAGCCAAGAATAATGTGTGCTAAGTTTCGTGGAAATCGGTGCAGATTCAGATCCAATATATATTTTAGTCCGATTTCAGGTAAATTGTGTGCCAAAGTCCCTATATATCACCATATATATTTTCGTCCGATTTAAGGTAAATGGTGCACCAAAGACCCTAAATATGTTTCGATTTGCACGAAATTTGGCATAGCATGCTGAACTGAGTCTAGAATGATGTGTGTCAAGTTTCGTGAAAATCGGTTCAGATTTAGATACAGATCCCATATATATTTTCGTCCGATTTAAGGTAAATGGTGCACCAAAGTCTCTAAATATGTTCCGATAACTCCCATATATACTTTTCTGCGATTTTATGTAAACGGTACAGCAAAGTCCCTATATATCCTTCGATTTGCATGAAATTTGGCATATGGTACTGATTTGAGTCTAGAATGCTGTGTGGTACGTTTCGGAAAAATCGATTCGGATTTCCATTGAGACTTGAATGACATTATTGCGTTTCGTTGAAATTGGTGCAGATGTAGCTAGCTTCCATATGTGTTTCGAACGAATGTCTGATTGAGATTAGATTTTTAACAGAGCGACGTACCGAATAGCGTGTATCAAGGCATGAGTATGTTCCTCCGAGGGAACATTGACATGCAATTGTAATGATACATATGTACAATTTACCCAAAGTGGTGAAGGGTATCATAAATTCGGCCCAGTTCGACTTTACTATTTTCCTTACTGGTTTTTTCTTGTGATAATTTTCTGTTCAATAGACAAACCTGATTTTTCTTCGACTGGACGCCTACCATTAACCTGCAACATGATTGTTGCATGTTGGCAAATGCAAATACGATTCAGATGTAAAAGCATAATCATGTTGCAGGATGGCATGTAAAGAATATTTCACAGTGGGCCTTATATAAGGACCAAGCGTGAATTCTTTCAAAAACATAATTTTTTAATAAATAAAATCAATATAGGCGTGGATTTTTTAAAAAATATTTTTCAAGCCACAATGAGGCGTGGATTTTTTTACTCTAAATTGAGACGTTGATTTTTTTACTCTAAATTGAGACGTGGATTTTTTAAAAAAATATTTTTCAAGCCACAATAAAGGCGTGGATTTTTTTACACTAAATTGAGGCGTGGATTTTTTAAAATTTTTCAAGCCACAATAAAGGCGTGGATTTTTTTACTCTAAATTGAGACGTTGATTTTTTTACTCTAAATTGAGACGTGGATATTTTAAAAAAATATTTTTCAAGCCACAATAAAGGCGTGGATTTTTTTACCCTAAATTGAGGCGTGGATTTTTTAAAAATTTTCAAGCCACAATAAAGGCGTGGATTTTTTTACCCTAAATTGAGGCGTGGATTTTTTAAAATTTTTCAAGCCACAATAAAGGCGTGGATTTTTTTATCCTAAATTGAGGCGTGGATTTTTTAAAATTTTTCAAGCCACAATAAAGGCGTGGATTTTTTTACCCTAAATTGAGGCGTGGATTTTTTAAAATTTTTCAAGCCACAATAAAGGCGTGGATTTTTTTACCCTAAATTGAGGCGTGGATTTTTTAAAATTTTTCAAGCCACAATAAAGGCGTGGATTTTTTTATCCTAAATTGAGGCGTGGATTTTTTAAAATTTTTCAAGCCACAATAAAGGCGTGGATTTTTTTACCCTAAATTGAGGCGTGGATTTTTTAAAATTTTTCAAGCCACAATAAAGGCGTGGATTTTTTTACCCTAAATTGAGGCGTGGATTTTTTAAAATTTTTCAAGCCACAATAAAGGCGTGGATTTTTTTACCCTAAATTGAGGCGTGGATTTTTTAAAATTTTTCAAGCCACAATAAAGGCGTGGATTTTTTTATCTAAATTGAGGCGTGGATTTTTTAAACATTTTCAAGCCACAATGAAGTCGTGAATTTTTTGACCCTAAATTGAGACATGGATTTTTTAAAAATATTTTCAAGCTTCTATTTAGGTGTAGATTTTTCATTTTAAATATTTTTCAACGATAAACGATGTCTTTTAACAGAATAGTTCTCTTTAATTTTGCCCACATCCCTAGGTGATTAAAATAAGCTACGAATGACTTGCATTTATTGCATTCAAGATAAAACACAATAAATAAATTTCCAGCATTTGCTATTGCAATGTCACTGAACCTCTCCTTTGCTGTTCGTTTTTGCAGATATGCATTTTCTAGAAAAAAAAAGGCGTTGGAGACACGTCATCTGGGCTTTCGTTTATTCTCATTTACCCACATTTAAGGCAGTAAATGTGCTTGGATGACAATGATGCTGTAAGACATAGAGTTCAATTCCCTCGGTTCCAGTAAGCTTAAATCCCAAAAACGGTTATAGATCAATGGCCGTCCACTATGCATCCCGTGACCAGAAGATGAATAACCCTTAGCCTCTTTCGATTAAGCAGGTTCTGGGTTTCGTGTGTTTTTTTCTTCTTCTTCACTCTGGATGTAGGAAATTTTTGCCATTTGCACCTATCTGGTGTTTGTTTTTTTTTGTTATCCAGGGATATCGATGAACTGCTACTAATGACCGTATTTTCTTTTATTGTTTATTGAAGTGAGTGTGTGTGTGTACTGGTGCCTGTGGTGATTTATTACTCTACCCCAATTGACCGGTACGCTACCCTCTCTATCCCTCCATTCGAATGGCATTAAGTTCAAATCGACGCAAATCTATTGTTTTCTGGTATTTTGTTTATTTTTTTGCCAATTGACCTTGTTGCCTTGAACCTTGAACTTCTTGGTCTTCTTGATCTTGTTTATTTCATGTCAAACGGCCGCATAAATAAATGACCGGTCATATGGAACATATGTATGTATGAATATACAGGTGTTTGTCTCGTAGCCAAGGAGTAAGGTAAAAAAACAAACATGAGAATAATCCTTTTCATATGGCAGCGTTTTGTAGGCAATATAAATTTTAAATTCCTATAAAACTTACAAAACGAGAAAAAAAATTAAGGAAGTCAATAAGCAAATATGTAGGCTTTATCAAGTCCTTGAAAAAATATGTGTAAAAACATCCACGCCTTATAATAGGCCTTGAAAAAAATGTGTAAAAACATTGACGCCTTATAATAGGCATTGAAAAAATATGTGTAAAAACATCCACGCCTTATAATAGGCCTTGAAAAATATGTGTAAAAACATTGACGCCTTATAATAGGCATTGAAAAAATATGTGTAAAAACATCCACGCCTTATAAAAGGCCTTGAAAAAGTATGTGTAAAAACATCCACGCCTTATAAAAGGCCTTGAAAAAATATGTTAAAAACATCCACGCCTTATATTAGGCCTTGAAAAAAATCTGTTAAAAAATCCACGCCTTATAATAGACCTTGAAAAAATCTGTTAAAAACATCCACACCTTATAATAGGCATTGAGAAAATATGTTAAAAACATCCACGCCTTATATAAGTCTTGAAAAAATATTTTCAAAAAATTAACCCCTGATATCATGGTATAACAAGGAAGGTAGTCTCATGCAGTCATATGTTCAAAATTTTTTTCTTACTGTACCTTCATTGTCAAAAATTATAATTTTTATTTTCTCCTTAGTTAGTGCACCATTTATATCTAAATCTGAACCGATTTTTATGAAACTTAGCACACATCATTCTGTACCTAATTCAGTACCTCATGCCAAATTTCGTGTCAATCGAAAGACATATAGGGACTTTGGTGCCCCATTTACCTTAAATCGGATGAAAATATATATGGGAGCAATATCTTAATTTGACCCGATTTTTCGAAAATCGACACACATCATTCAACACTCAATTCAGTACATTATGCAAAATTTCGTGCAAATCGAAAAATATTTAGGGACTTTGGAGTACCATTTACATGAAATCGGTTCAAAATATATATGGGAGCTATATCTATATCTAGACCGATTTCCACGATACTTAGCACATACCATTCTGGACCTAATTCGGTACCCAATGTCAAATTTCGTGTAAATCGAAAGAAAAAAGAGACTTTGGTGCCCCACTTACCTTAAATCGGACGAAAATATATATGGGAGCTATATCTTAATCTGACTCGATTTTTTCGAAACTCGACACACATCATTCAACACTCAATTCAGTACCCTATGTAAAATTTCGTACAAATCGAGTAATATATAGGGACTTTGGTGCACCATTTACAGAAAATCGAACGAAAATATATGTGGGAGCTATATCTATATCTGGACCTAATTCAGTACCTTATGCCAAATTTCGTGTCAATCGAGAGATATATATGGGGACTTTGGTGCCCCATTTACCTTAAATCGGATGAAAATATATATGGGAGCTATATCTTAATCTGACCCGATTTCTTCGAAACTTAACGCACATCACTCAAGACTCAATTCAGTATCCTGTTGAAAATTTCGTGCAAATCGAAAGATATATAGGGACTCTGATGCACCATTTACATAAAATCGGACGAAAATATGTATGGGAGCTATATCTATATCAGGACCGATTTTAACGAAACTTAGCACACATCATTCTGGACCTAATTTAGTACCTTATGCTAAATTTCGTGTCAATCGAGAGACATATGGGAATTTGGTGCCCCATTTACCTTAAATCGGATGAAAATATATATGGGAGCTATATCTGAATTTGACCCGATTTTTTCGACACTCGACACACATCATTCAAGACTCAATTGAGTACCCTGTGCAAAATTTCGTGTCAATGGAAAGACATATAGGGACTTTGGTGCACCATTTACATAAAATCGGACGAAAATATATATGGGAGTTATATCTATAACTGCACCAATTTTTACAAAACTTAGCACCCATCATTCTGGACCTAATTCGGTACCCTATGCCAAATTTCGTGTAAATCGAAAGAAAAAAGAGACTTTGGTGCCCCACTTACCTTAAATCGGACGAAAATATATATGGGAGCTATATCTTAATCTGATTTTTTCGAAACTTAACGCACATCATTCAAGACTCAATTCAGTACCCTATGCTAAATTTCGTACAAATCGAGTGATATATAGGGACTTTGGTGCACCATTTACAGAAAATCGAACGAAAATATATGTGGGAGCTATATCTATATCTGGACCGATTTTAACAGAACTTAGCACACATCATTCTGGACCTAATTCAGTACCTTATGCCAAATTTCGTGTCAATCGAGAGATATATATGGGGACTTTGGTGCCCCATTTACCTTAAATCGGATGAAAATATATATGGGAGCTATATCATAATCGGACCCGACTTTTTCGAAACTCGACACACATCATTCAAGACTCAATTCTGTACCCTATGTAAAATTTCGTACAAATCGAGTGATATATAGAGACTTTGGTGCACCATTTACATAAAATCGAACGAAAATATATGTGGGAGCTATATCTATATCTGGACCGATTTTAACAGAACTTAGCACACATCATTCTGGACCTAATTCAGTACCTTATGCCAAATTTCGTGTCAATCGAGAGATATATATGGGGACTTTGGTGCCCCATTTACCTTAAATCGGATGAAAATATATGTGGGAGATATATCGAAATCTGAACCGATTTTCTTCAATTTCAATAGGGTTCGTCCTTGGGCCAAATAAGTAACTTGTGCCAAATTTCATCCAAATCGGATCATAAATGTGACCTGTACTTTGTTCACAATTTAACATATACAGACGGACGGACGGACATGCATAAATCGACTCAGAAAGTGATTCTATGCATATTCTCAAAAGGAACCATGGTTCTATCTCGTTTCCTTTTGCCTGTTACAAAGACATAATACCCTGTATACCCTGAAGGGTATACAAATGTGTGAGTGTTATGTATGTGTGTGAGCCGGCAAATAATTTACGTCTTATTATTTCAATACATTACCGTGGTAATCAATGTGGTAATATCATACCATAACCATTTAAATTGTTGGGCGAAAAGGCTCATCTAGCGGCGTTTAATTAATAGCGCTTAGGGATTTTGTATTTTATTTTTTGTAATATTTTTTTTTAGTTGAAAATAGATTAAGCTACAGAGTTAAACAAAAAAAATTAATGTATTTATATATTTTAATATTTTTTTTTTTTTTTTTTTTTTTTTTTGAAAGTTGCAATTTTTTTCATTTTTTAGACTTTGTTTATTTCATTCAGGAAAACATGATAAGGTTAGTATATTTAATGTTTCTCATTCTTTGGGGCCAAGAATATATTAAACTTTAATAATAAAAACATTTTTTTAAACATTTATTTATTATTTTTTTAATAATATTTTTGGCCTTATTAAGACTTCACATATTTCAGTTGTTTTCATAACAAAAATTTAATTATAAATAAAAACAGGAAAAAATACAAATCGAAATAAGAAACTATTATTACTATTGTAATAATAGTTTGTTATTCCGATTTGGATACACAATGTTCTGACAAAAGTTGTAAAATATCATTATGGGCATCTTTCTTTTTTTGGTTGCTTGTGGTTTGCGTAAATTTGAAATCAAGGGATCTGATTAACACAAAAGCGCTTGCATTAAGTCTTTCATTGTATTTAATCGGGATGTATTTCGCGTATGGTGCTCACGGAAATTGCGGCAATCTTCGCCGGGCTTCCATTTCCGACATTTTTCCTAATTGAAGTGTTGATACTTTAATTATATGGGCTCCATGTATTAAGATTTTATGTATGGAACACGGCATATAAAACCAAGGATACAGTATGATAAAAAGTTCTGCGTTTTGTAAAGCATATTCCATAAAAGATTCAATATCGATTTTGAGCCCGCAAGAAATGAGATTCTGCACACTCCGTTCAGCAACATTAAATTCTGATAGAAAAATGAGCTTCTTCGAGGCGCGTAACAATATGATCTACCATATCTTGTAAAGGCACTTGAGCTGAATAGTTCGTAAATTGGACTCCATTTGGATAACATTTTAGTTTCGTTTTGTTGGAGCATTCGTCAAACTTCTTATCGGGTGTTCCACGATTAGTCAGTGGATTAACTTATAAAAGTTATCCGTCTAACCACTCCTTGTTGTTTTCTTCAAATTTGTGGCGGCTTCTATGGTCGAATTTCCATTTCTCAGCCAATTTTGCTACAAATTTTCTATTTTTTTTGTTTATTAGAAGATCTTTATTAGCATTGCACATGTTGATAATAATAATATTATTAAATATATGAGTTTCAATGACAGAAATTTTTTTAGTACACACAGGCTCGTTGCGCCATAGTAAATAAACTTCTCGTCTGAGCATCGACATTTTTCCTAAAAAAATGCAATATCTTGTAAAGTTGCAGGTGGCTGCAGATCATTTGGGCATTTTATAATCACAAGATGACGTAGTAATTTAAAAAAACACATTCTAGCGCGAATACACACGAATATCAGAAGTTCCGGTCTATGGAAGTCTTACTTTGGATTTTTTTCAAGCAGATGAGTGGTATAGTACACTTGAACTATATTTTTTCTACAACACTTAAGCACAGGTCACAAACAAAATTTTTTTTAGTTAATACATACCTCTAATAATAAATAAATCAACTTTTCATTCACTTAATTGAGACAAATGCTACTTTAGAGAAAATTTGGCAATGCAAAGAAAACACGTGTTGAAGCTTAGTTATACATAGGCTGAAACATATGTTGTGTTTGACAGCTCACAGCTATTCAACTAGATCATATCAATCAGAATAGAATCGATATATCAGATCAGTGGGATAGTAGTAATCGATAGAGACACAATTTTGGCCCAATTAAACACTTTGAAAATTGAATTAAACGACGCTAGATCGTGCATTTCGCCCACAGTGCAATGGAGCAATTATTCCATTCTTTTACAAATGATATGTGTTTGTGTGTTACTTATTTTGCAACCTGTATTTGTTATCGGAATTATTATATTTTTTGTATATTCATCCTCTTCAATTCCATCAGTTTCTATTCGAATATTATGTCAATTGTTGTAAGCGTTTGGAAATGAAATGGCAATATGAAAGTCGTTGGATGTTTGTGTGTGTGTGAAAAGGATTTTGTTCTCATTTCCCCACTGAATGATGACGTCGACATGATAACATCAAGTGAATAGAAATTTGTGACGTTATTAGAAAATTAAATACATTTGTCTTGCAATGTATGGAGTAATGTTATGTTCTTCTTGGACAATAGGCCATACAACATCCACAGCATGTCCTTTCGATGGGTGGAAAATGTGCTGTCAATTAAATTGTTAAATGCTATTCAATTGGTTCATTGAGTAACAATTTTAAGGATATTAGTTAAAGAGTATATCTTAAAAAATCCACGTCTTATGTAAGCCTTGAAAAATATATTTTAAAAAATCCACGCCTTTTGGTTACTTCAAAAAATATATTTTAAAAAATCCACGCCTTATGTAAGGCATTGGAAAAAGTACCTTCTAAAAATCCACGCCTTATGTAAGGCATTGAAAAATATATGTTAAAACCAGTAAGGAAAGTAGTAAAGTCGGAAGGGGCCGTCTATAAGATACCCTTCAGCACTATGGGTATATAAACGAATGCACCCCAACAGAAGATCCATTAACATGAAATTGGATAAACTAAAATATGTAACCTTTATGTAAATGTGAACCGATATAGATCAATCCCTAAATCGGAAGATATATAGGGACTTTGGCATACTATTTACCTAAAATCGGTCGAAACTATATATGGGCGCTATATCTAAATCTGAATCGATTTTTACGAAACTTAGCACACATCATTCTAGACTCAATCAAGTACGCTATGCCAAATTTCGTGCAAATCGTAAGATATATAGGGACTTTGGCATACCATTTACCTAAAATCGGGCGAAGCTATATATGGGAGCTATATCTAAATCTAAACGGATTTCCACGAAACTTAACACACGTCCTTTTAGGCTTAATTCAGTACGCTAGCTCATAATTCGTTCAAATCGAATGATATATATGGACTTTGATGCAGCATTTACCTAAAATCGGTCGAAACTATATATGGGAGCTATATCTAAATCTGAACCGATTTTTACGAAACTTAGCACACGTCCGTCTAGACTTAATTTAGTACGCTATGCCAAAATTCGTGCAAATCGAATGATTTTCAGGGTCTTTGGTGCACCATTTACCTAAAATCGGGCGAAGCTATATATCGGATCTATATCTAAATCTGAACCGATTTTCAAAAAATTTTACACACAACATTCTACACAAATTTCGTGCAAATTGGAAGGTATATAGGGACTTTGGCATATCATTTACCTAAAATCGGGCGAAACTATATATGGGAGCTATATCTAAATCTGAACCGATTTTCACGAAACTTGGCACACATCCTTCTAGACTTAATTCAGTACGCTATGCCAAAATTTGTGCAAATCGAATGCTTTTCAGGGACTTTGGTGCACCATTTACCTAAAATCGGGCGAAACTATATATGGGAGCTATATCTAAATCTGAACCGATTTTCACGAAATTTAACAAACATCGTTCTAGACTTTATTCAGTATGCTATGCCAAATTTCGTGCAAATCGAAGGATATATAAGGACTTTGGTGCACTATACCTAAAATCGGGCGAAACTATATATGGCGAAACTAAATCTGAACCGATTTTCAACCAATTTCAATAGGGTTCGTCCATGGGCCAAATAGATGAGCTATTCCAAATTTGTTGGATCCTAAAAATACTTTTAAAAATCCACGTTTTTTTACCCTAGAAATATAAGTTAGTTAAAAAGTCATGCTTTGGTTTTATTTATTTTCAATGACAATAAATTTTTATTGGAATTTAAAATATTTCCATCATTATTCGATGATTTAAAGTTTTGCCATTAAACTTTCCCTATATTTTGTTCCCCTGAATAATAAACTTTCCGCTATCTATGTAAATGTCATCTTAACCAAAAAAATTAATTAAATAACAATTTGTAACGAAAAACTTGGAGGGTCAAATGAAACAGAATGCTCATGACGACACAATCTGCAAATTTGTACACAAATCTCGGTATCTCTTCGTGTTATCCGACACTGTATCAATACACAGCAATTTTCTATTCTGTACTTCATAATTTATTTTTGTGACGTCAGCACTTAAAAAAAAATTGTCTTTGGCCAAAGGAGAGGACCCACCGAAAATAACTATGGTAATTGAATTAACGAAATCCATAAAGCTTTTAATATTTTTGGGTTGTTGTTGTTGTTCTTGTTGTTGCGTAATTGCTATGGAAATGTTTTTGTCTCTGGTTTGCGACATTAAAGCGAGGGGGGAGCATAATTTTCCACAAACGTTTCTCTGGTTGTGTGATTTTTCTTTATTCGATTTTAAATTAATTTATTTTAAATTCTATTTTTAGATTTTATGCTTCGCTGACTGCGAGTATTGACCTCGAAGGAAACAACAACAAGAAAAATGCCTAAAATTACACTAAAGGGAAA
>NW_026882845.1:0-43871 GCF_032173495.1 Musca vetustissima | reverse complement strand
CATGTTACAAGCATATGTACAAGGACATAATACCCTGTACCATAGTGTGGTGAAGGGTATAAAAAGGGGTTTATATGGGGACTATCCCTAAAAGGGGGTTGATATTAATAATTTTTGTTAGAGAGATTTGTTACCATATAAGACTACAAAATACCAAATTATAGCGTATTCGGTTGAAAACCGTGCTCAAAGTACCAACTCAGTCGAAAAATACGCTCAAAATCCCCAAAGTACTGAATATTGAGGGTACTGTTATATGAGGGCTACGAGAATAAGTGGACCTATATTTATAATTTTTAGTGGGGAAATTTGGTACCCAATAAGAACCCAATGTACCAAATTTCAGCGAATTCAGTTGAAAAATGCCCTCAAGAACCTCAGAAGACCGAAAACTGGGGGATACCCTAATATGGGAGTTATGCCTAAAACTGGACCGATGTAGCCTATCTTCGAACTAGATCTGCCTGCATACAAAATACGACTCTATGCAAAATTTTTGTAATCTATATCAATTATTTTATTTTAGACTAGAGTGATAACAACAGACGGACAGACATACGGACATGGCTAGTCGGCCTATCCTACTTTTGTCATTTCCTTACTGGTTAAGTTATAAGTTCGGCCCGATCAAACTAAAAGGCACTATTGGTTCTTATAATATTTGCCTACTTCAACAAAATCAATGCTCGAAGTATCACAATATGGAAGAAAAAATATGATTGTTTTGTATTAAATTCATCAATTAAATTTTGTATTAAATTTTTAAGGAGCCACAAAATTAAATTCATTTTAATTGAACTCAATAAATCTGTAACAAGCTAAGAATTTAGAAAAAAGACCTAGTAGAACACTGAATTTAATATTGATATAAACATACAGATGTATGTACATACATTTACGACAATTTTATAAGCCAACTAATATAATCCGGTCATATTGCTCAAATATACTAAATACAGACATCTGATTCAATACTGAAATATGTTTATTAGCCTCAAATCACTTCGCCGAATTTGCAGAACATAAAATTGGAAATAAAAGCTAGCGACCAACCGACAATATGATTATGTCTCAGTGACGCCATAAGCGGTATTAACGCGTAAAACAACGACATTTGCAAAACCGACAGTCGGAAGAACTTAATGTTCGGTTATTTTTCCTAGAACAAATAAAATCAGAAACTATTCATTCACAATAAACGCCTACTAAAATTTTGCCTACATACACACAGTACACCCACAACACACATATAGTGCCTGTAGTTGTGTTTGCTTTTATGATCAGCTCCATTACTCCTCGTTTTTTTCTCATTGAATATTTATATATGTATAAATCATACCGTACTTGCTTTTTATGTGTGTGTGTGGAGTGAGTGTGTTTGCTTGGATGTGTTGATATTCCTTGCTGTTTGTGGCAAAAACATTTGCAGGATATTTATAACACAATCACAATACAAATAGTAACAAAATCTCGATTTCATGCGAAAGAGAATGTTTGCCTCGCGCTCAACGCATTCAATAAAGATTTTATGAGTATATGCACACGCACACATAATACCACGAATACAAGCCCACATACGTATCTACATATACGTGGATGTTTGCCTCTAGAAATGAACAAGGATTCAAGGAAACTGAAATCCACTGTGTGCCTGGTTTATCGCTACTGTGTTCACAATCTGGCTGCTGCTCAGTTATGACAACATATCGTCATTGACGTCGTTGTTGTTGTCTTTGATGATAGCCATAATCATAAAAATAATAATGTCAATAATAATGTTTGATGATAAGCGATAACATCGAAAATCCTATACAACATGCATGGTGAACACCATCGTGCACACACACACAGCCACACACATACACACCTATATGAACAGACTCAATTTCATTGTCTCATTATAGGCATATGTATCGCATAAATTCCAAGATATCTTCATCAATTTGATATTTGCGGTTTCGGATATTCAATAAAATGTGATGTGAACACAAATTGATCTAATACGGGGGATAAGATGCGACATTAATTTGCGGGTTTTAATGAAATTTATACGTCTTGCATTTTCTATCTTCCACTATATGATGGAAGTTATTTTCTTATTCCGATTTTGATAAAATTTCATATTTATAGTCGGTAGGTCGAAGAATATGTCGTATGCTATTTTATACCCTCCACACCACCGTATGGTGGAGGGTATAAAAATAGCATACTTATTCTCCGATCTGAATTTTTCATTCTGTTTGCAATATCACCAAATATTTGTTGAAAACCCCATAATGTATATTAATATTGGTCCGCACATGACGGTACTGGGTGACATAGGGGATGATAGATACCAAGCAACGGCTCTGATTGGCTTTGACATGGTAAAGCCCAGGCTTATCTTGGTGCCTTTTTCATCTCAATTATGGACACTGACCTCCCTGCGATGTCAACTGGGGTAACTAATTTCATCATCCTTTTAGATAGTGAGCTGATATGTGCCGCGAGTTCACCCATAAGAACAATAACAAGCGAACAAGTGAAAAAGCGTTATGTTCGGCCGGGCCGAACTTTGGATACTCTCCACCATAGATATACTGACAGGTACATGAAATGAAAATATAGGAAAAATACAAAAATTTGACCTATATCAACATTTCTACAAACCGATTATGTAAACCCTAATGTAAAATATACAACAAATTTAAAAAATTTTTAATGGTTATTGTACCCTCAGCTTTATGGCTAAGGAGGATGTATACACTTTGACACAGTTAAATGGTTCTAGACCCCATGTTTCTTTTGACCAAATTTGTTTCAGAAAATATTATTTTTTCCAAACTTAGTTCAAGTTCGAAGATGGGGTACATCAGTCCATTTCTTCTGGTACCTCGCACACAGGAGCTAGGCCTAAATGCGGTTTATAGTTCATATATAGTTCATTAACGAACCTTACGTTCTATTTTTTATCTCGATATCCTCTGCAGGAGAAATGATTACAACAGAGCGTTAGAACCAAACCCAAAACGCGGAACAAATCAGAAATTCATTTTTATATAACAAGTGAAAAAGCGTTAAGTTCGGCCGGGCCGAACTTTGGATACCCTCCACCATAGATATACTGACAGGTACTAGAAATGAAAATATAGGGAATATACCAAAAAGTGGACCTATACCGACATTTCTAAAAACGGATTATGTAAACCATAATGTTAATAATACAAATTTCTGATTTTTTTTCATCAGCCTAATGGCTAATGAGGGTGTATACCCTTTAACACGGTGAAAATGTGCCTCATCAAAATTTTGGTTCTACACCCCATGTTTCTTTGGACCAAATCCTTTTCAGAAAATTTAGATTTCATCCAAACTTTGCCCAACTTATTATTTCTTCCAAACTTAGTTCAAATTCGCAGAAGGTTAATATCGGCCCACTCCCTCTGGAACCTCCACGCAGGAGCTAGGTCTAAATGCGTATATAGTTAATTACCGAACCTTACGATTGAATTTTTTATCTCGCTAACCTACTCAGGTGGAATGATTACAACAGAGTCTTAGAATAAAACTCAAAACGCGGAACAAATCAGATAACTATTTTAATATAAACCAGTAAGGAATGTAGTAAAGTCGGACGGGGCCGACTATATATGATACCCTTCACCACTATGGGTATATTAAACAGGACTATTAGCATGGAATTGGATGAAATAAAATATTTGATATTTATCTAAATGTGAATCTACGTAGATCTATCCATAAAGTATGTAAATCGACTTCAAACAAATATAAATAGGTCATCCGTTGGGCTATGTCTGTACTTCTAGAAAACGCAACTACATAATTCTATGCTCAATTTTGTACGTTGTGCAAAATTTGATGTCAAACTGACTTGCATGAGGAGTTGATCTATCCAAATATTAAGCGATTTCAAACAAACTTGCCACAGGTTAGGTTATACTAATTTCAGAACGTTTTGTTCCTATTGGTTCCTTGGTGAGTCAGTTACTTAAAATCAATCTATAATAAAAGGGAGCTATATCTAAATCTGGACCGATTTTCACGAATCAACGCAGACATCACTCTAGGCTCAATTCAGTACGTTATGCCAAATTTTGTGCAAGTCGAAAGATATATAGGGACGTTGGTGCATCATTTACATGATATCGGACGAAACTATATGTGGGAGCTATATAGAAATCTGGACTGATTTTCTCGAAACTTAGCAGACATCACTCTAGGCTCAATTCAGTACGTTATGCCAAATTTTGTGCAAATCGCAAGATATATGTGGTGCACCATTTACATGAAATCGAAGGAACTATATATGGGACCTATATCTAAATCTGTACCGATTTTCACGAAACTTGGCAGACACCATTCTAGACTAAATTCCGTACGATATGCTAAATTTCGTGCAAATGGACAGATATATAGGGACTTTGGGGCACCATTTACATGAAATCGGACGAAACTATATATGGAAGATATATCTAAATCAGGACCGATTTCCATGAAACTTGGCAGAAATAATTCTGGGCTCAATTAAAAACGTTATGCCAAATTTCGTGCAAATCGAAGGATATATAGGGACTTTGGTGCACCATTTACATGAAATCGGACGAAACTATATATGGGAGCTATATCTGAATCTGGACCGATTTTCTCGAAAGTTGGCAGACATCAATCTACGCTCAATTCTGTACGGTACGCCAAATTAACGAAACTATATATGGGAGCTATATCTAAATCTGGTCGGATTTTCACGAAACTTGGCAGACATCATTATAGGCCTATATGATTAGCCTGTACCAAATTTCGTGCAAATCGAAAGATATATAGGGACCGTTTACATTAAATCGGTTAAAAATTCATATGGGAGCTATATCTAAATCTGAACCGATTTTTCCCAACTTCAATAGGGTTCGTCCTTGGGCCGAATAAGTGACCTATGCCAAATTTCATCCAATACGGATCATAAATGCGACCTGTACCTTGTTTACATTTTAACATGGACATACAGACAGACGGACGGACGGACGGACGGACGGACGGACGGACGGACATGCATAAATCGACTTAGAAAGTGATTCTATGCATATTCTCAAAAGGAACCATGGGTCTATCTCGATTATTTTTGCCTGTTACAAACATATGCACAAAGACATAATACCCTGTACCACAGTGTGGTGAAGGGTATAAAAACCATCAGGAGTGTCGTAGTGCTACTGAGGCGAAAAACGCAGCGTATGGGGCAACCCTGCAGACAGTACCAACACGTAATGCGATGTAAAACTATCGGGAGAAGAGGAGAGAGGAGAAACATATTTTCAGAAAAAAGAAGAGATTACAAGAAATCGAAATGTATCGAAGTCAGAATGAAGTTCGGAAAAAATTGATGCAGGCACATCCTCCTGTCGTGATGAAGATGTAAAACTGGTGGCAGATACAGATTGAGTGTTGAGGATCTGGAAGGAGCATTTTGCAAAGCTTCTGGTATCAAACAGTGGCTGTGAAGAGGATACCCCAGAACCAATAAGAGATGTTGGTATGTATTACATACCACCCAGCCAAGATGTGGTCAGATTAGCAATAAATCGGCTGAATAGTAATAAAGCAGCAGGAGCCGATGGGTTACCAGCCGAACTTTTCAAGACTGGTCAGATGCTGGTCAGGATTGATTAGTACAATTTGGCTAGAGGAATGCATGTCCAATGACTGGAACCTCAGCATCCTGTGGCCCGTGCACAAAAAGGAGACAAGATGATATGTGCCAACTGTAGAGGAATAAGTCTCCTTCCCATCGCATATAAAGTGCTATTTATCGGGCTGTGTGAACGACTGAAGCCAATGGTCAATGACATTTTTGGATCACATCAATGCGGCTTCAGGCCTGGCAAATCCACAATTTACCAGATTTTTATTCTGGAAAAGACCCACGAAATCAAATTGTGGCTGTGAAGAGGATACCCCAGAATCAATAGGAGATGTTGGTATTGTATTACATACCACCTAGTCAAGATGAGGTCAGAGTAGCAATAAATCGGCTGAATAGTAATAAAGAAGCAGGAGCCGATGGGTTACCAGCCGAACTTTTCAAGACTGACCAGATGCTAATCAAGGCTGATTAGTACAATCTGGCTAGAGGAATGCATGTCCAATGACTGGAACCTCAGCATCCTGTGGCCCGTGCACAAAAGGAGACAAGACGATATGTACCAACTCTAGAGGAATAAGTTTCCATCCCATTGCATATAATGTGCTATCCACTGTGCTGTGTAAACGAAAGAAGCCAATGGTCAATGATATTTTTGGACCACAGCAATGCGGCTTCAGGCCTGGCAAATCCACAATTGACCAGATTTTTTATTCTGGAAAAGACACACGAAAAACACATCGCCACATTCCATTTCTTTGTCGACTACATAGCCGCATTCAACAGCTCTATCCGTTCAGAGGTGTTGAAAGCCATGTCTGCGTTTGGTATTCCTGAAAAATGAATACGGCTATGCAGAATAACTTTAACTGGTACAAGGTCAGCAGTTAATGTCGAAGAGGGCCTCTCAGAGCTCTTTTGAACAAAATCGATGGAATTTGGTATATATACCCTTCACCACACTGTGGTATACGATATTATGCTTGTAACAGACACAAGGAAACATGGTTCCTTTGAAGGATTTGCATAGAATAAATTTCTGAGTCGATTTATGCATGTCCCTTAGTTTGTTAAATTGTAAACAAAGTACAGATCGCATTTATGATCCGAACTACATACAATTTGGCACAGGTCACTTATTTGGCCCAAGGACGAATCCTATTTAAATTGGAGAATATCGGTTTAGATTTAGATATAGCACCCATATATAGTTTCGTCCGATTTTAAGCGAATGATGCACCAAGCTCTTAATATATGTCCGATTTAGACACAATTTTGCACAGCGCACTGAATTAGGTCCACACTTATGTAGGCGAAGTTAAAGTTGTTACACCACAAACAATGCAATATCAAATAATTTCCACAAATAATGTGACCTTGAAAATATCATCTCCTTATCGAAAATATCAATAAATTTCCAACATATGAACGATCTGATGCTGAACACATTTTTTTTATTTATTTCCTCATATTTAATTGTCTTCCCCCTTATTGTTAAGTATTTTGTTCCCATCGAGCAGAGACCACTTTATCATGCCGTAGCAAATCACGAACACAATTGCAAACATTTCTAATATTTAGCAACCACAAAAACCACCCTGCTGTGCAATGGTCTCCACTTCACTGTTGTTACCACGCTGTTCCTTATTTTCCTGCTAATGAATGACAGCATTTTTGTTTTGTGGGAAAATACCAGCAGAAATGTCAGCATACAAAATTTTCCCATCCTCCACTACGGAACCCATAAAACCAGTAAGGAAAGTAGTAAAGTCGGACGGGGCCGACTATATGGTATATTAAACAGGACTATTAACATGAAATTGGATGAAATAAAATATGTGATATTTATCTAAATGTGAAACGACACACATCATTCTGGACTACATTTACATTAAATCGGACGAAAATATATATGGGAGCTATATCTAAATCTGGACCGATTTTCGCGAAACTTGACCGACATCACGCTATGATCAATTCGGTACGTTATGCCAAATTTCCTGCAAATCGAAGGATATATAGGGACTTTGGTGCACCATTTACATGAAATCGGACGAAACTATATATGGGAGCTATATCTAAGTCTGGACCGATTTTCTCAAAAATTGACAGACATCACTCTAGGCTCAATTCAGTACGTTATGACAAATTTCGCGCAAATCGAAGGATATATAGGGACTTTGGTGCACCATTTACATGAAATCGGACGTAACTATATATGGGAGCTATATATAAGTCTGAACCGATTTTTCCCAATTTCAACAGGTTTGGCCTTGGGCCAAACAAATGAGCTGTGCCAAATTTCATCCAAATCGGATTATAAATGCGACCTGTACTTTGTTTACAATTTAACACCACCAGACGGACGGACTGACGGACGGACATGCATACATCGACTCAGAAAGTGATTCTATGCATATTCTCAAAAGGAACCATGTGTCTATCTCGTTTCCTTTTGTCTGTTACAAACATATGCACAAAGACATAATACCCTGTACCACAGTGTGGTGAAGGGTATAAAAAAATCAAATGTATCTGCCATCCAGGAAGCCAGCCAGCCAAACAACCAACGAACCACCGCCAGCATCAGGACCATAGTAATCACCAATATATTAGAGGTTTTGTTTGTCATTATTGTCGTTGGAATGTGCATGTGTGTGTGTGCGAATGTGTGTAGTGTAGTGTTTATGTGTTTGTATCTCTTTACCATGGTCGGTAGCCCGTCAGCCAGCCAGTTTGCTGGCAAGCTCCAACGCTATGTTGTTATGTAGTTTTCGCCCAATGTTAATATAATTTCAATGAACTCTCCTCTAAATAGTTGCCACTCCTCCTGGTGGCAAACGAATTACATTGCCATCGAGTAGCATGGAGTAGTTTTAACTATGGAGAGGAACATCAGCATCAGCAGCAAAATCAACGACAATGAGCTCGACTAAGTACCAAAGCAATGCCATAACTTTCGCTAAAATATCTCTTCTTTACACACACACACACATGTATACTTATATGCGTACATCGACATGGGCACCCATAAACACCCAATTGAATGAACATTCTTTAGGATTGCTATTTGGAATTTACTTTCACTGTTTTGTTACGTTAAATGCTGCAAGCCATTCATATACATTTAGCGAATACAATTATGTCGAAGCTAGTGTACACTGAGAGAAACAGAAGGACCTGAAAAAAAACACTTTTGGCCATTGGAGACCTGCAGAAGGTCGGTAAACTATGGACGACCTGCAGTGCGAAGATCTGCAGACGATCCCCTGTCTATTAAATACCAGTAGAAGATTTTCTTCTTACAAAAGACTCGTAGAAGCCATTCAGTCCATAGACGACTTGACGAGAGAGATACAGGGTTTATAACGAGCTGTAAAAGACACTGAAGAAGGTCTTTTGGTTATTAGAGACATGTAGATGTTATCTTTGTTATGAAAGACCTGTAGAAATTATTCTGGATATAGATAACCTGCAAAAAGCCATCTGACTTTAAAAGATCTCTGTAAGGTACGAAATATCTTCTAGAGCCTTAAAAGGCCTATTCAGGCTTGCAAGGTACGAAATATCTTCTAGATCCATAAAAGGCCTTTTAAGCCCTCTAGGTGATATTTCGTGGTATTCTGTCTATAAGTACATGTATAAAACCTATAGTTATGTTATGGAAGGCATGTAAAAAGGCTGCTATAGAACATCTAGAAAGAGTCGTCTGACTTTAGAAGACCCGTGAAAGGTACACAGCTATATGTGGCCTATAGAAGGTCTTATGGCTATAGAGACCCGTGGAAGGTGTTATGCCATAGAAGACCTGTTGAAGGTATTTTGGCTGTGGAAGGCCATCGAAATATTTATAACCTGCACTACACTGTGGTACAGGGTTTTATGTCTTTGTGCATATGTTTGTAACAGGCAAAAGTAATGGAGATAGACCCATGGTTCCTCTTGAGAATATGCATAGAATCACCATTTTAGTCGATTTATGCATGCCTGTCCGTCCGTCTGTCCATGTTAAATTGTAAACAAAGTACAGGCCGCATTTATGATCCGAATTGGATGAAATTTGGCACAGCTCCTTTGTTTGGCCCAAGGACTAACCCTATTGAAATTGGGTAAAATCGGTTCAGATTTAGATATAGCTCCCATATATACCTTCGTCCGATTTAAGGTAAATGGTGTACCAATGTCTCTATATATATTTCGATTTGCACGAAATTTGGCATAGCGTACGGAATTAAGTCTAGAATAATGTGTGCAAAGTTTCGTGAAAATCGGTTCAGATTTAGATATAGCTCCCATATATACCTTCGTCCGATTTAAGGTAAATGGTGTACCAATGTCCCTATATATCTTTCGATTTGCACGAAATTTGGCATAGCGTACTGATATGTGCTAAGTTTCGTGAAAATCGGTTCAGATTTATATATAGCTCCCATATATATTTTGTCCGATTTTATGTAATTGGTGCCCCAAAGTCCCTATATATTTTTCGATTTTCACGAATTTTTGTATCGGGTAATGAATTAAGTCTAGAATGATGTTGCTAAGCTTCGTAAAAAGATCCATAGCTAGGCATATTGACACAACGTACTGAAGTAATATAATTTAGTCTCTGACAAGTTTCCCTGAAATCGGTTTAGATATAGATATATAACAAAAACGCGACGTCTGTTAGGATACATATGTAGAATATACCCAAACACGATCTTCTTGTGGCTATAGAACAGTGGTAGAAGAGTATAGAATAATTTCTGGTTACAGAAGAACCTTAAGATAAATTATGATCATATACGTCTAATAGGATGTCATCCGGCTATGGAAAATCAGTGGAAGGTTCTCCTGCTGTAGAAGACTTGAAAAAGTTTATCTCCCTTTACAAAACATGTAGAAGGGTTTCCAGGTAAGAAGTTTAATAATGTTTATGTCGGTCCATGTTTTGACATCGATCCCATATGTAACTTCCTCACCGAATATCTTTTAAATTCTTACCTTATGGTTGAAAGTATAAAAAATTCGATCCAATCGACGTTTACCTTGGTGTTTTCTTCAGTTACACAATTTCCACACATACCCTCGCATTTGATAGTCATCACAAGCATTCCCATCATTTCACACACATATACTTACATTTTGTTGCTGTTCTGTAATGGTGTAATCATTAAAAATAAGTATGTAGTAAACAATTCGTAAGCACTTTGTCCTAGTCCTCGGGATGCTTCCCTTGCATGTAGTCAGTATATTTTCCTTTCATGCTCAAAAGTTCATGACATCGAAGGAATTCCTTCGTCGTCGCAAAAGAATGGAATGCTGACAATACTAAATATTCATTTTGGCATCTTAATGTAGTTAGTGAGTGACTAAAGGAAAAGAGAGAACCAAGGAGAAGCTTTTTACACATTACGCTAACAGGCAATCATAATTAATGTGCAGTTCACAGGCCACATTAGTGTACGTAAATAAAATGTTTGTTGCGATTGGATTTTTATGATGGTCAACAGCAAATAGTCAGAAGAGATTTTGTTTCTTGAATGCTGTGTCCAAAAAGGGAGAGGGAGTGTAGAGTTAATATATTAATTTACAAAAGCTTTCAAATGTTGGTGGTCACTTAAGTTTTAAGTGGAGGTAATTTGGAGAGCAAGTAAGGAAGTATTTAGGGAAATATGTATTTATATTTATAGATAAAAAATATTTTTGTTATAAAAAATAACAACAATTCTTTAGAACTTGTGATTAGATAGCAGGCATCCTCTTGGTCTACTATACATAAAAATAATAAAACAACAACTCCTAAGAAGGTATGACTAGTTAGGAAATGAAGGTTATTACGTCTTTGTACACGGTCTATAAAGTAAATGTTATATATATATATATATATATATTATTTACATAAAATTCCCTACATCCCTTTTTGTTTCCGAGAATATGCGGCTTGGTGGTGAAGTATAGGAAAATGTATATTAACATGGAGACCAAAAAAGCCCAGGCCCAAGCTTTATCTGATTGAGACAGCATTTTGCACATCGTACTGAATTAGGTCCAGTTTGATGTCTGTGAAGTTTCGGATCAGATTTAGATATAGCTCCATCAGCAACGTATACAGTATTTCATTTCGGTTGGGAGGGTGGCTCCACTAGTACTACACAACTACCACGAAACTCTAACTTTCTGCGGATGTTTATTCCGATCCTGGGAAATAGTTCGTGACAATTGCACCCTTTTGCACCCGATTAGAGGTCAACAGCACTTCTTCCTTACACTGACATATTTTCCGAACATTACTAATATTCAGTACAGTCCTTCTAATTACTAGTTCAGATTCCCTTCACCGTGAGTTGTGTTGTGATGTTCGGCTTATAATTGTGGCCTATAGATCGACTCGAAAAAAAATACTCGGGGCCGACTATATGATACCCTTCACCACTATGGGTATATTAAACAGGGCTATTATCATGAAATTGTATGAAATAAAATATGTGATATGTATCTAAATGTGAAACGACCTAGATCTATCCATAAACATGCCATTCCTTTGTTACAATGGAACAAAAGTATGTAAATCGACTTCAAACAAATATCAATAGGTCATCCGTTGAGCTAGGTCTGTACTTCTAGAAAACCCAACTACGTTATTCTATGCTCAATTTTGTACGTTGTGCAAAATTTGATTGACATCAAAATATGAGAAGTTTGATGCACAATTTACTTATATATGGATGCTATATCCAAATATGAACCGATTTCAACGAAACTTTTCAGGTTAGGTTATACTAATTTCAGTACGTTTTGTTCATATCAGCCATATATTGTTTCCTTGGTTCGTCAATTACTTAAAATCAATCTATAATATAGGGGAGTATATCTAAATCTCAACCGATTTTCACTAAACTTGGCACACATTATTCTGGATTAAATTCAAAACGCTATGCAACATAAGAACTTGGTACATTATCTAGATTAAATCGGACGAAAATATATATATCTAGATCTGAATCGATTTTCACGAAACTCAGCACACATCATTCCAGCATCAATTCAGAACGCTATGCCAAATTTTGTACAAATCGAAGGATACATGTGGTGCACCATTTACATAAATCGGACGAAACTATATATGGGAGCTATATTTAAATCTGGACCGATTTTCACGAAACATACCAGAAACCATTCTAGGCTCAATTCAGTACGTTATGCCAAATTTCGTGCCAATCAAAAGATATATAGGGACTTTGGTGCACCATTTACATGAAATCGGACGAAACTATATATGGGAGCTATATCTAAATCTGAACCGATTTTCTCGAAACTTGGCACACATCATTCTAGGCTCAATTCAGTACGTTATGCCACATTTCGTGCAAATCGAAAGATATATAGGGACATTGGAGCACCATTTACATGAAAGATATATAGGGACATTGGAGCACCATTTACATGAAATAGGACGAAACTATGTATGGGAGCTATATCTAACTCTGGACCGATTTTCTCGAAACTTTGCAGACATCATTCTGGGCTCAATTCAGTACGTTATGCCAAATTTCGTGCAAATCGAAGGATATATAGGGACTTTGGTGCACAATTTACTTGAAATCGGACGAAACTATATATGGGAGCTATATCTAAATCTGGACCGATTTTCACGAAACTTGGCAGACATCACTCTAGGCTCAATTCACTACGTTATGCCAAATTTCGTGCAAATCGAAAGTTATATAGGAATTTTGGTGCACCATTTACATGAAATCGGACGAAACTATATATGGGAGCTATATTTAAATCTGGACCGATTTTCACGAAATTTGGCAGACATCACTCTAGCCCCAATTCAGTACGTTCTACCGAATTTCGTGCAAATCGAAAGATATATAGGGACTTTGGTACACCATTTACATTAAATCGGACGAATATATATATGGTAACTATATCTAAATCTGAACCGATTTTCAATAGGGTTCGTCCTTGGGCCAAACAAATGAGCTGTGCCAAGTTTCATCCAATTCGGATCATAAATGCGACCTGTACTTTGCTCACAAAAATACATGGACAGACAGACAGACAGACAGACGGACAGACGAACGGACGGACATGCTTAAATCGACTTAAAAGTGATTCTATACATATTCTCAAATAGAACCATGGGTCTATCTCGTTTTCTTTTGCCTGTTACAAACATATGCACAAAGACATAATACCCTGTACCACAGTGTGGTGAAGGATATAATTATAGTGTTTTCCGTGACCACAAAGGGATCACGTTACAAACTCTTGGGGTTGCACAAAGTTATAATACCCTGACAACATAGTTTTGTAGGGTATAAAAATTGGCTGTTGCAAACTGCTGGCTCCCATATAACTTTAGTCCGATTTTATGTTAGTGGTGCATTCTGAATAATTTAATGATTTCAGAAAAATTTTCCAATCATCACATTTCAGATTCTTGGAGATCACCATACATTTATTCAATATAGGCCCATGTTTTGGTTTAACTTCACATAAAGATCCCGCCTAACTTTTGACATTTTGAAGGTTATGTCGGTCCATTTCTTGGAACATCCCCTATATAACGGTATTCGGCATTTTCAGAATTTTGATTAATTATTTTCAGTGCGTTGATGTTCCTAGCCCAGTTTTCCAACAAAAGTGTCCACAATTTGGCGTTTCATTGTCTCAAATAAAAAAATCTACGCAGACAAGTTACAATAAAGTAAATATATACAGTTACCGATCTTTGTAAACAATTTTTAACACACACCACATTAAGCTCGGGAGAACAGTCAGTCACACAACTCTTGAATTTCAATTTGCTCATCGAACACATAAAAACAAAAAAACATCTTGGCTTCACATTGTGCCAATATTTTACTCGTTAACTCCTTTTTCGCCTTAACGATCATATGTTTGCTTTGCGGGTCGTACACCTTTTTTCT
This sequence comes from Musca vetustissima, assembly GCF_032173495.1. Taxonomy (NCBI): domain Eukaryota; kingdom Metazoa; phylum Arthropoda; class Insecta; order Diptera; family Muscidae; genus Musca; species Musca vetustissima. The sequence goes on along the minus strand of NW_026882845.1, from coordinate 29,312 downwards.
GAACTACATTTCATTGTGTTCGATGTCAACGGTCCATATGAAAAATGTATTAAAAATGTTCTCTTCGATTTTGTGTTTTTGTTGCATTGCAGTCATGATCTTTCATTACGTGGAGATTAAAACCGCCATAAAACCTTTGGCAACAAACAAACAGAAACCGCACAACAACAACAGCAGCAACAGAAGTCAGTCACAAGGAAAAATTAATCTGGCATCGTTTAACAATGTTTTCGTTGTGTAAATTAACCATTTATTAAAGGCAAGTCAACAAGCCAGGCAGCCAGCGAGCGAGCGAGCCAGCCATCCATCCATCCAAAGCCAATGGCAGACATTAAAATTTTATTGAAGTTCCACAGCAGTTGCATTGTTGTCGGATCTCTCACTCCTGCTCCTCCCACCCCCCATTGCCAGTGGAGGGAAGTGGAGTGCTGGAGTTAAAAGGCAAACATGCCACCAAGGCAATTGAAACGGAAACGGATTTGTATTCGCACAAACATAAAAATTAAGGCAACACCCGTGATTTTTGCTTTCATCCATGGCACGATTACTTCCACTATCGTTGTCGTCGTCGCCGCCGCCATCGTCACCATCAGCCTCATAGCCACCAGCCGCAGTCATTTCCGTTTCCGTGTATTCCCTTAAAGGCGAGTTAAGTTTGTTTAAGCATATAATGGATGTGAATGGGAATCATGTGTGCGTGCTGGATGGTCGGATTGCTTGCTTTGCTGGCTGGTTGGCCTGTCCTGTTTATGCTAGCAACACATACAGCCTCGGGAGTAGCTGTGTGTGTGTTTGTGTTTGGTTAAGTGTATTCCGCCCCCAAACTACACCATCGATGTTAAGATGAATACTAAATATCTCAATAGTCCTTTTTCGCAATTCGTTTGCAATACGTTTGCTGACTAACCTATATACCATTCTGTCTTACATTGCTTGCCTTACGCTTTTGTTTATAACTCTCTCCGGATGGGTATGAATGTATATGAGCGTGTATGCGTGTGTTTGTGTTTTTTGAAAGGATGGGATGGGCTTTTAGGAGGGAACTTTGTTTTTATTGTATCGAAAATCCCAATGGTGACATAATAAAATTACTTATCTATTGATTGGATTTATTGTATTATCCTCATCCTGTGTTCAAAGGGTTTTACTTTGTGTGCCTTATGGCGAATATAAACAAAGGAAATATAAAAGGAGGCACTGTGATTGAAGGAGTATCCCAGCGACCATTGTATGTGAACACAAAAAATATGCCGAATATTTTCTTCGTGAATTATGGACGCTGTTGACTATTGTGACTGTTAATGTGCCAATACTTAACGGTTCGTATGTTATCCTTTTTCTTGTGTTAGACTATTAAACTATATTTTAAGGCTATTATGTCCTTATAATTGCCTCAGAGATATCACTGACCACAAATAAAATAACAGATATTAAGATATTGGTCCACTGGGATAATAAATGACTCAGAAGATGTTAAGTCAAGTAAGATGTAATTTACTTAAATAATTTTGATGATGTTGTAATCAAAATTGAATCCTTCGGGAGAAAGAAACATACCTGTTTGTAACAAATGTAAAAAAGGTTAAAATAGATTAAATATTGAATAATTAAATAAAAAACCTAATTTAGACTCCATATCATGTGATCGACATTCAAAATATCTAAAATCGATAGGGACTTTTATATAGAAGTGATAACACGATGCCAGTAGAAAACGAAACATCAAAGTCCAGAGACTCGGTTTGGGAAATTCAGCCATGTCCTTGAACAAAATGAAAATGACACGTGGCTCAGTAGAAATGTTTAAATGAGAGATTGTTTACCCACCAGAGTCTCGGAATTCCAAACTACAATAATATTTGGTGGGAAAATTTCCTCCCAATGAGAACTCAAAATATCTAATTATTATAGAAGCAACACGGTTTAAAAACATATCTTAAATCCACAACATAAGGTGTACACCATAGTATGGAGGGTATATTAACTTCGTTTTTCCTTTTGTAACTCATCGAAATAATCATTTCCGAGCCCATAAAGTATATATATATATATATATATCCACGTTTAAGCATAGCTCACATATAAGGCTACCCCCAATTTTCGGTGTTTTGGGGTTATTGAGCGTTTTTATGTCCTTGTGCATATGTTTGTAACAGTCAAAAGGAGTCGAGATAAATCCATGGTTCCTTTTGAGAATATTCATAGAATTACTTTCTGAGTCGATTTATGCATGTCCGTCCGTCTGTTGATGTTAAATTGTAAACAAAGTACAGGTCGCATTTATAATCTGATTTGGATGAAATTTGGCACAGCTCATTTAGTTAGTCCAAGGACAAACCCTATTGAAATTGGGAAAAATCCGTTCAGATTTAGATATAGCTTCCATATATAGTTTCGCCCGATTTAAGGTAAATGGTGCACCAAAGTTCTTAAATATCTTTAGATTTGCACGAAATTCGGCATAACGTACTAAAATGAGCGTAGAGTGATGTCTGCCAAGTTTAGAGAAAATCGGTTCAGATTTAGATATAGCTCCCATATATAGTTTCGTCCGATTTAAGGTAAATGGTGCTATAAAGACCCATATATCTGTCGATTTGCACGAAATTTTGTACAACGTACTGAATTGAGCCTAGAGTGATGTCTGCCAAGTTTCGTGAAAATCGGTCCAGATTTAGATATAGCTTCCATATATAGTTTCGTCTGATTTCATGTAAATGATGCACGAAAGTCCCTATATATCCTTCGATTTGCACGAAATTCGGCATAACGTACTGAATTGAGCGTAGAGTCATGTCTGCCAAGCTTAGAGAAAATCGGTCCAGATTTAGATATAGCTCCCATATATATTTTCGTCCGATTTAATATAAATGGTGCACCAAAGTCTCTATATATATGTTTCGATTTGCACGAAATTTGGTATAGCCTACTGGATTAATTCCAGAATTATGTGTGCTAAATTTCATGAAAATCGGTTCAGATTTAGATATAGCTCCCATATATAGTTTCGCCAGATTTTAGGTAAATAGTGCACCAAAGTCCCAGAAAATCTTTTCATTTGCGCGAATTTTGGCGTACTGAATTAAGTCTAAAATGATGTAAGCTAAATTTCGAGAAAATCGGTTCTGATTTAGATATAGCTCCCATATATAGTTTCGCCCAGTTTTAGGTAAATTGTGCACCAAAGTCCCTGATAATCATTCGATTTGCACGAAATTTGTCATAGCGTACTGAATTATGTCTAGAATAAAGTGTGCAAAGTTTCGTGAAAATTGGTTCAGATTTAAATATTTTTAATGCGATTTTACGTAATTGGTGCACCAAAGTCTATGAAAATCATTCTATTTGCACGAATATATATATATATATATATATTTTCGTCCGATTTTATATAATTCGTGCACCAAAATCCCTATATATCTTTCGATTTGCACGAATTTGGGTATAGGGTACTGAATTAAGTCTAGAAAGATGTTGCTAAACTTCGTGAAAAGATCCATAGCTAGGCTGATTGAAACAACGTACTGAAGTAATATAAATTAGTCTCTGGCAAGTTTCCCTGAAATCTGTTCCAATATATATCAAATATATCAGGTATATATCAAAAACGCGACGTCTGTTAGGATACATATGTAGAATATACCCAAAGTGGTGAAGGGTATCATATAGTCGGCACAGTCCGACTTTACTACTTTCCTTGCTGTTTTTTTTTTAAACCGAATTCACTGAAGTTTGGTACATTGGCTTCTTATTGGGCATTAAATTTCATTACTAAAAATTATTAATATAGGTCCACTTGGGGGTTACCAATATAACCATACACCCAAATTTTCAGTATTTTGGAGGATTTGATCGCATTTTGCGGCTGAATTAGCTGTATTTTAGTATTTTGAGTTCTTATTGGGTACCAAATGTCTCCACAAAAAAATTATAAATATAGGTCCATTTTTCAGGTAGCCCCCATATAAGGGTATACCCAATTTTTGGATATTTTGGGGTTCTTGAGCAATATTTTTAGTTAAATTCGCTGAAATTTGGTACATTGGGTTCTTATTGGGTACCAAATTTCTCCACCAAAAATCATAAATATAGGTCCACTTTTTTCAGGTAGCCCCCATATAAGGCTACCCTTATTTCTCACTCTTTTGGGGGTTTAGACCGCATTTTTGATCGAATTGGCTGTAATTTATAACTTTGAGCTATTATTATTGGGCAGTAAATCGCTTTATTAAAAATTATTAATATAGGTAAATTTTTTCAGGTAGCCCCCATATAAGAGTAACCCCAATTTTCGGGCCTCGCACAAATTTTTAATATTCGCCCCCTTTTGGGGGGTATTTCTTATATAACCCGCTTTTTATACCCTTCACCACACTGTGGTACAGATAATTATGTCTTTGTGCGTATGTTTGTAACTGGAAAAAGGAATCGAGATAGACACATGGTTCCTTTTGAGAATATGCATAGAATCACATTCTCGATTTATGTCGATTTATGCATATCGGTTCGTTCGTCTGTTTGTCCATGTTAAATTGTGAACAAACTAAAGGTCGTATTTATGATCCGAATTAAAGGAAATTTGGCACAGATCATTAATTTGGCCCAAGGACAAAACCTATTGAAATTGGGAAAAATCGGTTCAGATTTAGATGTAGCTCATATATATATATATATATATATATTCATCCGATTTAAGGTAAATGGTGCACCAAAGACCCTACATAACATTCGATTTGCATGGAATTTGGTACAGAGTACTGAATTAGGTGCAGAATGATGTGTGCCAAGTTTCGAGAAAATCGGTTCAAATTTAGATATAGCTCCCATATATAGTTTCATCCGATTTAAGGTAAATGGTGCACCAAAGTCCCTATATATCATTCGATTTGCACGGAATTTGGCACAGCGTAATAAATTAGGTCTAGAATGAAGTGTGTTATGTTTCCTGAAAATCGGTTCAGATTTAGATATAGCTCCCATATATATTTTCGTCCGATTTAATGTAAATGGTGCACCAAAGTCCTTAATATCTTCCGATTTGCACGAAATTTAGCACAAAGTAATTAATTAGGTCTAGAATAATGTGTGTCAAGTTTCGTGAAAATCGGTTCAGATTTAGATATAACTCCCATATATATTTTCGTCCGATCTAATGTAAATGGTGCACCAAAGTTCCAATATATCTTTCGATTTGCACGAAATTTGGCACAGCGTACTGAATGAGGTCTAGAATGATGTGTGTTAAGTTTCCTGAAATCGGTTCAGATTTAGATATAGCTTCAATATTTGACCAAATGAAAAATTTAGTATCGGTTGCAGAATGGCATGTTTATGGATCCAATTTCATTTTACTGGTCCTTTAAAAATGCGACGTCTGTTAGGATTCATCTGTTGAATATACCAAATTGGTGAAGGGTATCATATAGTCGGCCCCGTCCGACTTTACTACTTTCCTTACTGGTTTAATTTAGTACTTTGAGTTATTATTGGACAATTTTCGGTGCGTTTTTCAGCCGAATTCGCTGTAATTTGGTATTTTGTAGTCGTACATGGTAATATATCTCCCTCGCAAAAACTATTAATATTCGGCCCCTTTTGGGGGTAGTCCACATATAACCCCCTTTTATACCCTTCACCACTGTGATACAAGGAATTATGTCTTTGTGCATATGTTTGTAACAGGCAAAAGGAAACCAGATAGACATATGGTTCCTTTTGAGAATATGCATAGAATCACTTTCTGAGTAGATTTATGTCCGTCCGTGTGTACATCTGTCTGTCCATGTTAAATTGTAAACAAACTACAGGATGCATTTATGATCCGAATTAAACGAAATTTGTCACAGATCATTTATTTGGCCCTATTGAAAAATCGGTTCAGATTTAAATATAGATTCCATATATGTTTTCATCCGATTTAATGTAAATGGTGCACCAAAGTCCCTATTTATCTTTTGAGTTGGAGGAAATTTGGCATAGCATACTGAATAAATCCCAGAATGATGTGTCTTAAGTTTCGTTGAAATCGGTTTAGATTCAGATACAGCTCCCATGTATATTTTCGTCCGACTTAAAGTAAATAGTGAAATTAAAGAAATTTGCCATAGCGTACTTATTTCAGCCTAGAATGATGTGTGTTAAGTTTCGTTGAAATCGGTACAGATTTAGATACAGCTCCAACATATATATTTTCGTCCGATTTAATGTAAATGGTGTTCCGAAGACCCTTGATTTTTTCATAAATTCCGTAATTTTCTATTATTTTCCATGCCTTGTATAATTATTGATAAATATATATTTTTTTAATCCAAGCCTTGTATAGTTTGAGCAAATATTTTTTTTAAATCCAATCCAAAATCTTATATTTTAAAAATCGATACTTAGAATTGTTCTTAAATTTTTTGTTAAGATTCCTCGCCTTGTATAGTCCTTTAAAAATGCATTTTTAAAGGACTATATATTTATTGAAACAATTTCAAAAAGGTTATTGAAAACGTGAAACCATATAACCCACATTGGAATTTGATCTACCTTAACACCGATGTCAAATCTGAGCAAAATCTCAGAAAACTTTCTTCTTTGATGAGTATAAAACTCTGCTTGCAGTAAAAAATAAGTTACGACCTCGGCACTACAATTAATTTATCATTCGACATTGACAATTTTTATTTCAAAAATCAATTGTTAGTCCTTCTGTTCGACCTGTTCATTAAAAATCCACACATCTATTCGATTTTTAGTTTTTGAGTTATCGTGCCCGCCATTCGTAAAAACATTGTTTTGAGAAAAAAAGCGTTTAAAGTTTGAGAAGCACTTCAGTCGCCACTTGATACTGATACAATAAATCGGCTATATCTTCAAAACTTGTTAGGATTAGAGTTCGAATCAAAAAACTGAGAATGGATGGAGTTCCCTTAAGATTTACATGTAGCTCTCATATAAACATAATACATCAAAGTCTCAAAGTGCTGACTGATATGTGTTAGATTGATCGAGGTCGGTTAATGTGTGGCAGTTTCCATCAAAAATGCTACATCTGTCCGATCGTCAGGATATTGTACACATACAATCCAAATCATTAACGAGGACATTTTTTAAGATTATTAGTCGATTAGTTTATTCGCCCTCCTCCGATGTGAATATTTTCCTTACAAGGTTTATTTATTATTCTGCCTGCAATAAGTTTGTCCGCCCTAAATTTTGATACGCATATACGCAACAATGCAATTAAAACTTTACCCTTTAGTCAATCATCTTCTGCAATACTATATATTTAAAATAATTGCGGTTTTATTCGCGTTCTTATCTTGAAGACATGTTTTCCAACAACAATAAAAACATATGACAATAATATTTTCTTTTGTTTTATTCGGAAAAAATAGAACAAAAAAAGAAAATCTTTTCATTGTTTAAGGTAAACGATGCAGTAGTTTTGTAATTAACGTCCTCATGCACAACATGCACTTCTCTTAAACAGACCATAAAAATTCTAGCCAGAGTATCAATGCAGCTACTCTATTGTCACAAACACACACTAACGGCAACAATGTGTGGATGAGGAGGCGTGGAGCAGGATGTGGGGAATGTAACAATGACACCAAAGTACTTGAATTGTTGGATGGATGGACGGATAGATGGTTGGTTGGTTGGTTCGGTCGCTCCTTGGATGGTTTCAAGGTCTCTTTGTTGGCTCATTGTCCGGTCGTCGTCATCGTTGTTGATGCTCAAGAAAAGAAAACAAGAGAAAAAGTGAAATGTGCAAACACCTGCAGCAGAGTAACATTGCTGATGTTGTCATGTCCTTTGTTCAGATACCAAACACACATACACGCACATACACACACACCCATTGTAACACATCGCCCATTTGCAGAACTGCTGACATGGAGGATCCAATAATTAAAAGAAACTTTTTTCTTTAGGTTTTTTTTTACAACAACGCTTTCTTCTCAAAGTCGACGTCGTCGGTGGTCGGTTGTTTTGTTTTATTGACGTCAGTTGCCACAGCATCCAGCCAACAAACAGCCTCATGACATCAGAGGCCGGAGGAGGTCACATGATTCTAGTTGTAGCCGTAGTAGTAGTAGGTAATCACTGTGACTAGTCACAGTGACACAATGCCATCACTGTCATAATCATCATGACTGCAGTAGCAACAGCTGGAGCCAGCAAGCGAACTTCCTTAGGCATTTCGTGGGTTGTGGCATAGAAGTTGTTGTTAAGTTTTGTGTCTCTTTGGCATGCAAACTTCACTTGTGTAGGATGGTGCCACAGTAACAACAACAATTTCTAATTTTTGAATCAAAAACATAACAAGAAATAAAAGTCCAACGACAATGTCGGACGGACCCACAACAATGACGAACATTTTAATTAGGCACAAAGTATGCTCTGTCATTCGTCCATTCTATCATCATCATAACCATTTGTTGATGCTACTGCTGCTGTTGTTGCCACTGCATCGTTGTTGCTTGACATGCAAGAGCAACAGTTCCCAAAGAAGTCGAGGTCACAAACTCTCATCTTAAGAAGGCCAACGGTGTGTTTGATTGTGTGTGTGTGTTTGTGCACGTTTTGGCCTGTGAAGAAGAGGATACAGGTTAATAATGCTAATGATAATGATGATGTGTTGATGATTCTGTAAATGTTTTCATAACTTATGTCTCCTGTTGTGAGGGAAATAATTTAAGGAGTCACAAAGTGCGAACATTCCTCGCACAGGGTGACAAATTATATGTTATGAGAATTAGTAAAGGTGATGCATAATTAGAAAATATACCCGGAGGTAGTAATTACACACAAAGGAGTGACATTCGTATATGGATAGACAAATTGTAACAGGTCCTTAAAACCCTATTAAAGACAATTTTTTACATATCAATCCTTTTGAAGGTCTTTTGAAAATCAGTAAGGAAAGTAGTAAAGTCGGACGGGGCCGACTATATGCTACCCTTCACCACTTTGGGTATATGCATCCTAACAAGCGTGGCATTTTTTTAACATGAAATTGAACTAAAATATGTGATCTTTATCTAAATGTGAACCGAACTAAATCAAACTATAAACAAATCATTCTGCAACCTATTCTAAATTTTTCATTTGAACATATATGTAAAGCCAGTGAGCGGAGCAGTATAGTCGGACGGGGCCGACCATATGATACCCTACACAACAACCACGAAAAGCACACTTTCGGCGGTTCTATCTTCTGAGCCTGGGCAATATTTCGTGATAATTGCACCCTTTTTACAGTTTATAGATCAACAACTCCTATTTCTAAGTCTTGCATATTTTCCAAATGTTTTTTCTTGAAGAGAATTCTTAGTATAGTCGGACGGGGCCGACCATATGATACCCTACACAACTTCCACAAAAAACTAACTTTCTGTGGTTCTATATCCTTAACTTGGGCAATATTTCGCGATATTTGAACCATCTTGACCAACTAGAGACCAACAATTATTACTAATGTTCAGTACAGCCCTTCTAAATACATGTCTAGATTCCCTTCCCTTGTGTTGTGATGGTCTTATTCCCATTGTGGCCTACAAATCCGCCCGAAAAAAATACAAACAATTATGTTTTCGGTCCACTTTATCCCAATATTATTATCTGATCATCACCGAAAATTGCAGGCGTTACCCTTGACCATAACTGGAACCTCATGAAATATTTTAAAGCGCTATATTTCCGCCCTCTTGTGTGGTAATGGGTTACTAAATAATATCTGAATACGTAAGCACATGTAAATATTTAAGAGTAACTCCCACATCCGAGCACATATGACAATATAATTGGTATCAATTTAAAGGTCAACCACTCATATTCGGATATACTATCAACTTCTCGGGTCTATGTCCTTCAGGTGTAAATATATACGCCATAGAATACAAATTTTAACATTTTTCACACATAAGTCAGGGTCGATTTGACCCGCTAAATATTGACCGATCTTTATCAAAACATGATTGCTTATTCGTTGGCCCGATCCCCTTCTCCATGCAAAAATTCGCGATGTTTGGGCCACAATTGCGCCCTCTGGAGTGACCAGAAAAACCGACAAAAATTAAGTATTTGGTCCATTTCATCCCCTAAATATTAATCGATCTTTACCAAAAACAATAAGGGTCTTCATTGGACCGAACCCTCCCTACATTCAAAATTTCGTGAAGATTGGTCCATAAATGTGGCCTGTATCGTGTTTACAAATTATAATGGACAGACGGACGGACGGACACACATGTCTAGATCGACTCAGCTAGTCGAGATATGACGATCGGTATACTTAAAGGTGGGTCTACGACCAATATTTCGCGGCGTTACAAACACTTGGGGCTGCATCAAACTATAATACCCTGACAACATAGTTGTGTAGGGTATAAAAATTGGTCACTTTAGGTTTTGGTTGATTTTACCCTCAGAAAATTGACCGATCATCATCTAAACAGCCGCTCTAAGTATTTGGTCAGATCCCCTTCACCTTGAAAATATTTGATGTTCTGTATATAATAGTTGCCTCCAAAGCAACTAGAAAATCTGACAAAATTAAAATTTTCGGTTCATTGCACCCCCGGAATGAAATCTCAACTTCACCGAAAACTATAAGCGTCGTCCTTGACCATAGTCGGAACTTCGTGTACAATTTCAAAGCGACCAGCGCGACATTTCCGTCCTCTAATGGAGTAAAAGTAATAATATGCACATAGTCACATTTACATAATTACGTATAACTCCCGCATCGGAGTAGGGGAGACTGGGGCACCTTCGGCACTTTTTTTTAGAACTCTATATCTCAGTACTTATTAAACACATATAACAACTTTATGGCTGATTATTATCCTCTGACACTTAATTATAAAAAATAGTACCAAATAGATATAATAAAATAGTATTACTAATTTTACATTTTTGTAAAAAAAGTCAAATTCGCCGAATGTGCCCCAACCCGGGGTAGCTTCGGCATTTGATGGGGCACATTTGGCACCATAGTCATAGCCGGTTAATTGTCATCGCTATCAGTCTAGTTTAAATTCTAAAGGCTCTATTTGGTTTTAATACGCGACACAATTTTTGAATTATAGGGCTTTATTTTCTAGCGGCGGACGTTTACATCTCAAGGTCGCACACACTATCAGAAATAGGAGTTTCCTATCGAATTTTCGTCAATACAAGCACGTTTGATCTTATATATACAATTTTGAACCATATTAAAGGATTATCTCCCATATATATATTTAATCGATTAAATGTAAACGGTCCCTATATATCTTTCGATTTGCACGAAATTTCGTACAGCCTAATCATTTAGGTCAAGAATGATGTATGCCAAGTTTCGTGAAAATCGGTCCAGATTTAGATATAGCTCCCATATATAGTTTCGTCCGATTTCATGTAAATGGTGCACCAAAGTCCCTATATATCTTTCGATTTGCACGAAATTTGGCATAACGTACTGAATTGAGCCTAGAATTATGTCTGCCCAGTTTCCTGAAAATCGGTCCAGATTTAGACATAGCTCCCATATATAGTTTCATCCGATTTCATTTAAATGGTGCACCAAAGTCCCTATATATCCTTCGATTTGCACGAAATATGGCATAACGTGCTGAATTGATCCTAGAGTGATGTCTGCAAAGTTTCGAGAAAATCGGTCCAGATTTAGATATAGCTCCCATATATAGTTTCGTCCGATTTCATGTAAATGGTGCACCAAAGTCCCTATATATCCTTCGATTTGCACGAAATTTGGCATAACGTACTGAAGTGAGCCTAGAGTGACGTCTGCCAAGTTTCGAGAAAATCGGTCCAGATTTCTATATAGCTCCCATATATAGCTTCGCCCGATTTCATGTAAATGGTGCACCAAAGTCGCTACATATCTTTCGATTTGCACGAAATTTGGCATAACGGACTGAATTGAGCCTAGGGTGATGTCTGCCTTGTTTTGTGAAAATCGGTCTAGATTTAGATATAGCTCCCTTTTATTATAGATTGATTTTAAGTAATTGACGCCCCAAGGAACCAATGGTCTGATAGGAACAAAACGTTCTGAAATTAGTATAACCTAACCTGTGACAAGTTTGTTTGAAATCGTTTAATATTTGTATAGAGTTTCCATATATATTTTCGCCCGATTTCAAGTAAATTGGGCATCATACTCCTAATGTAAGTCAGATTGACATCAAATTTTGCACAACGTACAAAATTGAGCATAGAACTACGTAGTTGCGTTTTCTAGAAGTACAGAATTAGCCCAACGGATGACCTATTTATATTAGTTTGAAGTCAATTTACATACTTTATGGATAGATCTAGGTAGATTCACATTTAAATAAATATCACATATTTTATTTCATCCAATTTCATGTTAATAGTCCTGTTTAATATACCCATAGTGGTGAAGGGTATCGTATAGTCGGCCCCGTCCGACTTTACTACATTCCTTACTGTTTTTTTTTCGATCGGCCTAACTTTAGGTTTTTGATGCACTATTTACTTAAAACATGATAAAATATATATGGGAGCTATATCTAAAACTGAACTAATTTTAACAAACCTTCTCATGCAATAATCGAGGCCTTATTAAGTACGCTGTGCGAAATTTTGTGTTTATCGGCCTAACTTTGGGTTCGATATGGTTCGTCTTTGGTCCAGATAAATGACCTGTGCCAAATTTCATCCAATTCGGACCATAAATGGGACCTGTACTTTGTCTACAATTTAACATGCACAGGCGGATAGACGGACATGCATAAATCGACTGAAAAAGTGCATATTCTCAAAAGGAACCATGTTTCTATATCGTTTCTTTTTGTCTGTTACAAAAATATGCACAAAGACATAATATCCTGAACGACAAGGGAGTTAATCATAAAAATTAATCCTAAAATTTTAAATCTCAATATTGCGTGATTTCAACGGAGACACGGATATGGCTAAATCGATATAGAATTGGAAGGATAAATTTAATATAAACTCCGCATCCGTATAACGAGTAAAACGGTTTGCAAAGTTAGGACGGACTTCCACTGCAAGTTAAATATTCAAAAGCTTTGATACAGTAAATTGCTGTCAGGATTTGGGATTTTTGTCTCTAGGAAATCGTTGAAATAATGAGCTGATATGTGCCGCGAGTTCACCCATAAGAACTATAAAAAAAGAAAACCAAACCATCCCAAGTAAATCAGATAATTACGCCCCGTATTTTAACTGCCATGAAACGAGACATTAATTTGGGTTCGGATTTATAGTTAGTGGGGGGATAAAAGACCTCGTCTCCAAATTCACTCCAGTAGAAGAGCAAATTGCTATAATCAAAGCAAAGTTATTCTATATTATTCTTATTTGGGCCCATGCTCCTTGGGTGGCGTAGGGGATGATAGATACCAAGCAACGGCTCTGATTGGCTTTAACTTGGCGAAGTCCAGGCTTATCTTGGTCCCTCTTTCATCTCAATTGTGGACACTGACCTCCCCGCGGTGCCACCTGGGGAGCTATTCTCATCACCCACGATGAAATAGTGAGCTAATATGTGCCATGAGTTTACCCATAAAAACTATAACTTTAAGTGGCAGGATAACTTTAAGTGGCACAAGGTCAGCAGTTAAAGTAGGAAAGGACCTATCGGAGCCCTTCAATGCCGAACGAGGATTCAGACAAGGTGACAGTTTGTCGTGTGATCTTTTTAACATCCTGCTGGAAAAGGTCATACGAGACGCGAAGGTGAACAGAAATGGCACTCTGTTCAACAAACAACACATATTACTCGCCTACGCCGATGACATCGATATAATGGGTCGAACATTGCGAGCGGTAACAGCCACCTTTGAACAAAGTGAAAAGGAGTCTGCCAAAGTGGGTCTGGCAGTAAACGGCGAGAAGACCAAGCTGATGGTATCAACGCGCAAGACGTCCAGTAGACTCGGACCAACTGTGGAACTTGAGAACTACTGCTTCGAGGTAGTTAAAGGCTTTATATACCTTGGTACCGCCATAAATAAAACGAATGACATCACTTTTGAAATTCCGAGAAGGATTGTGATGGCCAACAGATGCTACTATGGTCTAAGTAAGCAGTAGAAACAAGGCCACCTCCCGCCAGACCAAACTCACACTTTAAAAGACGCTGATACTACCCGTGCTATTATATGGATCAGAAGCATGGGTACTTGCGCAAGCAGATGAGGCAGCTCTTGGGGTGTTTGAGAGAAAAATTCTCCGAAAGATCTACGGGCCGATATGCGTCGACGGTGAATATCGGCGTCGAATGAACCCCGAGCTTTACAGTTTATACGCGGACATCGACATAGTCAGTCGTATTGAGCTGCAGCGGTGGCTAGGATGAATGAAAACGCCCCAGCTCAAAAGGCATATAAAAACGAGCCTATTGATGGTTCCGGAAAGACCAAGTATTTCTACTTGGTCTTTCCATCTAATTAGCTTGGAACGTGGTCTTCCAAATTGGTGGACTTGCGCACAAGGCCGACGCATATGGAACAACCGTTCTGTAACAAGGCAGGTAAGTAAGTAAGTAAGAAAGCCCATGCTCCTACGGAAGACAAAGATGAACAGACCAAAGGCATATTTTTTTAGTCCCACCGTTGGAAAATTCAGCCTCCATTAAGAAACATTGGACAACGACACGAAGTTGATTGACTTTGCGGCAGCAAAAACATGGTAGTTAGCAACACCAGATTCAAGCATCTCTATGTACACAAGACCACCTGCATTTCTCCCGATGCTATCCAGCGTGCTGTGTGAACGACTGACAGGCCTGGCAAATCCACCATTGACAAGATTTTCACTCTGGGCCAGATCCTGGAAAAGACCCACGAAAAACACATCGACACATTCCACCTATTCGTCGACTGTAAAGCCGGATTCGACAGCCCTATCCGTTCAGCCGTGTTTAAAGCCATGTCTGCGTCGACTGTAAAGCCGCTATCGACAGCCCTATTCGTTCAGCGGTGTTTAAAGCCATGCCTGCGTTTGGCATTCCTTGAAAATTATAAATCTAACTTGTACAAGGTCAGCAGTTCAAGTCGGAGAATTAAGTCTCTCACAACCTGTTTTCGTTTATGTCAGGGTCAATCATCTACTATGTAGATGTCAAATGCTCATCTCAATCTATATGATTCTTTGGAGGCCTTCTACTTATAAAAAGACGATAAGGATCAATAAGAGGTCATTAAGGTAGTCTTGTATCTGTAGAAAGCCGATCTATACAATGTCCACAAGGAGGACTTCAATTTAGAGAAGACCGATAAAAACCTTCGATTTGCAGGAGGTCAATAGGAGGCCGATAAGGAGACATCTTATCTATAGGAAGCCATTTGGATAAAAGGCCATTATGGATGTCTTCTATCTATAGAAGGCCGGTAGGGATGCCATCTATCTGTATAATGCCAGTGCGGAGGCCTTTTATCTATAAAAGGCCGGTATGAAGGCCTCCTATCTGTAGAAAAACTGTATGAAGGCCTCCTATCTATAGAAAGATTATATGGAGGCATTCAATATATAAAAAGACGACAAGGAGGCCTTCTATCTCTAGAAGCCCGCTAAGGACGTTTTTCTTTTATAGAAGACCCCCTTTCCTATACTCCATTATATGCAACACAAGAAATCCTTCTATCTATGAAGCACAGTTAAGGAGGCATTATATTTATATAAGCCCGGTAATCAGTCATTCGACCTATAGAAACCCGATATGGAGACTTTCTATCTATAGAAACCTTGTACGGAGGCCTTCTATGTATAGAAGCCCGGTAAGAAGGGATTATATCTTAAGAAGCCCGAAAAGGAGGCATTCGATCTAAAGAAGCTCGATAAGGAGACGTTCTATTTATAGGTAGCCGATGAGGAGGCCTTCTACCTATAAAATGCGGATATGGAGGCCTTCTCCTATCTGTTGAAAGCCTGTAAGGAGGCCTTCGATATATAAAACGGCGACAAGGAGGCCTTCTAACTATAGAAGCCCTATTAGGACGTTTTCGTTTTACAGATACCGCATTATATGCAACACAAGAGGCCTTCAATCTATTTAAGCCCGGTAAGGAGGCAATCTATCTGTAGAAAAGCGATGAAGGCCTGTGAGGTGGCCTTCTACTTATAAAAGGCCAGTATGGAGTCCTCCTATTTATAAAAAGCCTTTAAGGAGGCCTTCGATTTATAAAAATACGACAAGAGGACTTTAATCTATAAAAGCCCGGTAAGGAGGGCTACTAACTATAGAAGCCCGGCGACGTTTTTCTTCTTTCTCCTTTACAATACCCCATTGTATGCTACATATACATAGAGTCATTCTTGCAAATACAAATATTTATTTTCTTGACACTATCGAATTTTCGCTTGAGTAAAAAACTGATTTGCAAATCTTGAAACTTTCATTTAGAATCCTTGAAATCTTCTTAAACAAAATATATTTGAACAAAATGCGAATGCAACTAGCAAACGAATATTTATTTATTTGTTGTTGTTACTGACAGTTATTTCAATTTTCCATTTTTGTTGTTCACAACAAATATTTAATAGGGGATTGAAATTTGCTGTTGTTATTGTTGTTGGCAAACAAAAATTCCTTTCAAATGGAATTTTAAAAGGCAAACGTTTATTCCCTCCCCCCCCAACTCAAATCTCCCTTTTCTGTTAAACATTGCCATAGCATTTTCGGGCAATGATTTTTACCGTACAAAATATTCTGTATCACTTCAACAAAGTCTGATTCAAATCTCAAGATTATTTTTCTTAAACTTTACGTGGACTTAGTCAGTAAGTCAGGCAGTCAAAAGGCGGGCAGTAAAGCATGCAGGCAGTTTGGCAGTCGGTCGTCACTCTTCTAAGTGGCCATTGGATATGGATGGGCCATTTTTACAGCTAAACGAATTTCAAATCGACATCAAAAAAGTGAACAGTTATGTAATGGAAACATATACAGTAAAGGGTCTTCTCAAGCGAATAGTCAAAACTTACAAAAGGCACTTAACAGCAAAAAAAAAAACGACAACAACAAATAACATTCACTTAAATGCAACAAACAACTTTCAAGTGTTCTCATGCAGAAATTTGAGTTTTTTTCGTGCATTTACCATTTCATGATTTGCCGATTACACACCCAACATTTTTTTAGTTTGTTATCGATAATAAATGGAATGGTTAAATCATTTGCTGTAGAGGATTTGTAACATATCTGTAGGGTAAAAGATCAGAGAAAGGGAACTGAATTTCAGTAAGAACCTAGGAAACCAAAGTTAATGTTTATCCGGCCAAAGCCTTTTATAGTCTCCAACATAATCTTTGGCAACTTGCTAACTCAAATATAATCTGTGAATGTAGGTATAGAGACATTATATCCATTGAAGGTCGGTAAAGAGCATCCTACTTATAAAATTCCAGCAAAAAGGTATTCTATCTATAAAAGTTCAGTAGGGAGGTCTTCTGTCCGTAGAAGTTCGGCAAGGAGGCATTCTATTTATTAAATGTCGGTTCGACGGCGTCCTATCTATACAAGGTGGGAAGAGAAACCTTCTGTATATGGAAGATCGTTAAGGATACATTCTATGTATAGAAGCCCGGTAAGGAGGCATCGATTATAAACGCTGGGCTGGGAAAATTGTTTGTAAAGGATTTGAAACACAGCTGATATAATGGATGGAGGACCAATAAATTGAATCTGATTGGAAAATGGGTTTATATATTTAAGAAAATATTTTAGAAAGAACCCAGGAAACCAAAGATTACGTTCGTCTGGCCAGAGCCTATTATACTCTCCATCAGAATCTTTAAGTGCTAGCTAACTCAAATATAATCGGTGAATGAAGAGCAAGCTTCTGCCACCTTCACATTCTATAAATGGATATATAGGTCTTATTTGTAAAGAATGCCGGTATGGGGCATTCTGTATATAGAATTTCCTCAAGGAGTCATTCTATATATAGAAGGTAAAAAAGAAAACTTCTTTATATAGAAGATCTGTAATAAGGTATTATATATACAGAAAGATCGGTAAGCAGGCACTATATATCTATATAAGATCGTTAAGAATGCAATCTAGCTATAGAAGGCCTGTAAGGCCACTTAGGTTGCATTCTATCCGTAGGTATTTAAATGATTCCAGAGGTGTTAACCATAAAAGGTGGCGTTCTGGCAGAAAATGTTATAATGTAGATCGACTGTTTGGTTCGGCACATTTTAGGTATTGTAACTGTCCTAGAAAGATTTTCAAAGGCATCTAAAAAAGGTACCTCCAAATTTATTCGGTATTCTGGGGAGTTCGGACATGATTTTCGACCGATATGATCATAATTTGGTATTTTAGATTCTCTTTTGATACGAAAGCTCTCAACTCTGTAAAATTATCAATATTGGTCCACTTTTTGGGGTTTGTGGTATTATCACCGAGCGCTTGTACACCGCATTCTCTGTAATTGGTGCACCATTTACATAATATGGAGCTATATGCATATCCGAACCGCTTTTTACGAAACGTAAAGCACATCATTCTTGACTCAATTCAGTATGTGATGCCAAATTTCGTACAAATTGAAGGGAATATAGGACGTTGGTGCACCATTTACATTAAAACGGAAGATAATATGTATGAGAGCTATATCTGAATCTAATCCGATTTTCACAACACTTAACACACATAATTCTGTACTCAATTTAGTGGCTATGCCAAATTTCATGCAAATTAAAGGTATATATAGGGACTTTTGGTGTACCATATACATTAAATCGGACGAAAATATATGTGCGGAGCTATATATAAATCTAAACCTAAAATCTTACTTACTTACTTAGCTGGCTTGTTACAGAACGGTTGTTCCATAAGCCGAGCAAGTCCACCAATTTGGAAGACCACGTTCCAAGACGTTGTTTTCTACTTGGTCTTTCCATCTAATTCGTGGCCTTCCCCTTCTACGGGAACCATCAGTAGGCTCGTTTTTATATGCCTTTTGAGCTGGGGCATTTTCATTCATCCGCACAACATCAATACGACTGACTATGTCGATGTCCACGTATAAATTGTAAAGCTCGTGGTTCATTCGACGCCGATATTCACCGTCGACGCAGATCGGCCCGTAGATCTTTCGGAGAGATGGCCTTGTTTCTAAACTGCTTACTTAGACCATAGTAGCATCTGTTGGCCATCACAATCCTTCTCCGAATTTCAAAAGTGATGTCATTCGATTTATTTATGGCGGTCTTTTCCAGGATTTGGCGCAGAGTGAAAATCTGGTCAATGGTGGATTTGCCAGGTCTGAAGCCGCATTGGTATGGCCCGATGATGTCATTGACCATTGGATTCAATCGTTCACACAGCACACTGGATAGCACTTTATATGCGATGGGAAGGAGACTTATTCCTCTATAGTTGGCACATATCGTCTTGTCTCCTTTTTTGTGCACGGACAATCATTGGGCATACATTCATCTAGCCAAATTGTGCTAATCAGCTGGTGCATACTCCTGACCAGCATCTGGCCACTAGTCTTGAATAGTTCGGCTGGTAACCCATCGGCTCCTGCTGCTTTGTTGTTCTTGAGCCGATTAATTGCTTTTATGACCTCATCTTGGCTAGGTGGTATACACTCTATACCATTATCTCTTATTGGTTCTGGGGGATCTTCTCCTCTCTCCTTTTCTCTCGATAATTCTCCATCACGTTACGTGTTGCTACTGTCTGCAGGGTTGCCCTATACGCTGCGTTTTTCGCATCAGTAGCATTACGACACTCCTGATCGTACCATGGTTTTCTTGGTGGTGGTTTTTGGTACCCAATTGTTCCTTTTGCTGCAGTTTGTAGGGAGTGGGAAATTATTTGCCATTGTGCTTCTATACTATTATCGGAACAAGAAGTGTTTTCTTCAAGTTGAGCGGAGTAGGCCTCGGCTACCTTGTGTTTGCAGCTTTTCGACGTCGAGTTTTCGTGTTGTATTAGATCGCACCTTTGCTGCAACATTAAGACGGGTGCGTATCTTGGCTGCCACAAGTTGGGTTTTCCGAGAGTGGGCAACTAACCCGATGCCTCAACCCATTTTTTTATAGTTCGTATGGGTGAATTCGCGGCACATATTAGCTCACTATTTCATCGTGGGTGATGAGAATAGCTCCCCAGGTGGCACCGCGGGGAGGACAGTGTCCACAATTGAGATGAAAGAGGGACCAAGTTAAGCCTGGACTTCGCCAAGTTAAAGCCAATCAGTGCCATTGCTTGGTATCTATAATCCCCTACGCCACCCAAACCTAAAATCGGACAAAAAATATATAGGAGCTATATGTATATTTGAACCGATTTTTACGAAACGTGGCACACATCATACTAGACTCAATTTAGTACGCTGTGGCAAATTTCGTGCGAATCGAAGGATTTACATAAAATCGGAAGAAAATATATATGGGAGCTATATCTAAATCTGACCCGATTTTCTCCAAACGTAGCAGACATCATTCTAAACTCAATTCAGTACGCTGTGCCACATTTCATGCAAATCGGAGGAAATATAGTGGCTATGGTGCACCATTTACATAAAATCAGACGAAAATATATATGAGAGCTATATCTCAATCTGAATAGATTTGTACCAATTTCAATAGGTTTCGTCATTCAAATCGGATTATAAATGCGAACTATACTTTGTTTACAATTTAACATAAACAGACGGACGGACATGCACACATCGACTCAGATAGTGATTCTATGCATATTCTTAAAAGAAACTATGGATCTATCTCGTTTCCTTTTGCATTCTGAACTCGATATTCTCACTTTGTATCCTTTTGTGGTATGGTCACATATAACTTTGATCTCAATATAGCAGTTTTTTGAGGATTTTAGACGAATATGCCACCCTACCATGCGTTATCGTTATCGGTCCACATTTTGTAGTTTTGCGATTTTAGTAAAACTTGCTTAAATTTACGTTTCGTGTTTAGAGTAATTATAATCCGGTCCATTATCCATTACAGTATAAGACCCGACAGTATGGTTTACGTGGGTTTATTTATTTTTAAGGATCCCACTTTTTATACCCTACACAACTATGTTGTCAGGGTATTATAGCTTTGTGCAGCCCCAAGAGTTTGTAACGCCGCGAAATATAGGTCCTAGACCCACCTTTAAGTATACCGTTCGTCATATCTCGACTAGCTGAGTCGATGTAGACATGTGTGTCCGTCCGTCCGCCCGTGTGTCCATTATAATTTGTAAACACGATACAGGCCACAGTTTTGGACCAATATTCATGAAATTTTGCATCTAGGATGGGTTCTCCCCAATGAAGACCCCTATTGATTTTGGTAAAGATCGGTTAATATTTAGGGGATGAAATGAACCAAATACTTAATTTTTGTCTGATTTTCTGGTCGCTCCAGAGGCCGCAATTTTGGTACAAACATCACGAATTTTTACATGGAGAAGCGGATCGGGCCAAAGTATAAGCGTGCCTGTTTTGATAAAGATCGGTCAATATTTAGCGGGTCAAATGGACCCTGACTTTTGTGTGAAAAATAACAGCGTATATATTAACTACTGAAGGACATCGACCCGAGAAGTTGATAATATATCAAAAATGAGTGGTTGGCCTTTAAATTGATACCAATTATAATATGGTATGTACTCGGATGTGGGAGTTACACGTAAATATTTAAAGGTGCTTACGTATTCAGATATTATTTAGTAAACCATTACCACACTGGAGGGCGGAAATATAGCGTTGATCGCTTTGAAATGTTTCATGAATTTCCAGTTATGGCCAAGGACAACGCATATAATTTTCGGTGATGATCAGATAATAATTTTGGGATGAAGGGGACCGAAAACCATTATGGGCCACAATTATAAGTCGAACATCACAACACAACCCATAGTGAAGGGAATATGGACAAGTAATTAGAAGGACTCCACGGAATATTATTAACATTCGGAAAATATGTCAGTGTAAGGAAGAGGTGCTGTTGACCTCTAATCGGGAAAGAGGATGCAACTATTACTACATATGACGCAGGCTCAGAATAAAAATCCGCAGAAAGTTAGAGTTCGTGGTAGTTGTATAGGGTAACGTATGGTCGGCCCCGTCCGACTATATTGCTCCGCTGACTGTTTTTTTATTACATCGGAGTTTTTAGCCACCTGAACTTTCATGCCAACTAACTGTCCATGTACCTATGGTGGTGGGTATTCAATAGTCGGCCCGGCCGAACTTTAGGCTTTTTATGCCCTTCACCACATTGTGGTACAGGGTATTATATCTTTGTGCATATGTTTGTAACAGGCAAAAGGAAACGAGATAGACACATGGTTCCTTTTGAGAATATGCATAGAATCACTTTCTAAGTCGATTTATGCATGTCCGTCCGTCCGTCTGTCTGTCTGTCCATGTTAAATTATAAACAAAGTACAGGTCGAATTTATGATCCGAATTGGATGAAATTTGATTTAGATATAGATATAGCTCCCATATATATTTTCGTCCGATTTAAGGTAAATGGTGCACGAAAGTCCCTAAATATCATTCGATTTGCACGAAATTTGGTATAACTTACTAAATTGAGCCCATAGTGATGTGTGCTAAGTTTCGTGAAAATCGGTTCAGATTTAGATATAGCTCCCATATATATTTTCGTCCGATTTAAGGTAATTGGTGCACCAAAGTCCCTAAATATCATTGGATTTGCACGAAATTTTGGAACAGCGAACTGAATTAAGCCTAGAATGATGTAAGTTTCCTAAAAATCGGGTCAGATTTAGATTTGCACGAAATTTGACATAGCGTACTGAATTGATGCCGGAATGATGTGTGCTGAGTTTCGTGAAAATCGGTTCATATCTAGTTATACATATTTTCGTCCGATTTAATGTAAATAATGTACAGAAGTTCTTATGCTTCATAGCGTACTGAGTTTAATCCAGAATGATGTGTGCCAAGTTTCCTGAAAATCGGTTAAGATTTAGATATAGCTCCCTTATATTATAGTAAGTAATTGACGCACCAGGGAACCAATATATGGCTGATAGGAACAAAACGTTCTGAAATTAGTATAACCTAACCTGTGACAAGTTTCGTTGAAATCGGTTCATATTTGGATATAGCTTCAATATATATTTTCGTCCGATTTTAAGTAAATTGTGCATCAAACTCCTCATGTTTGTCAGATTAACATCAAAATTTGCGCAATGTACAAAATTGAGTAGTTGCGTTATCTAGAAGTACAGACATAGCCAAACGGATGATAACGGATATTTGTTTGAAGTCGATTTACTTACTTTTGTCCCATTTTAACAAACGAATGACATGTTTATTGATAGATCTAGGTCGATTCATATTTAGACAAATATGACATATATTATTTCATCCAATTTCATGATAATAGTCCTGTTTAATATACCCATAGTGGTGAAGGGTATCATATAGTCGGCCCTGTCCGACTTTACTACTTTCCTTACTGGTTTCACTTTTCTTTACTGATTTTCCTTCCCAGAACATATAGATTTCATCTTCAGCCAAGAGGTGTAGAAATTGTGGTAGAGGAAAAAACATTAGATCCACCATTCTAATACTTGATGATTAGAATACTGTTTGACATTGACTCTCATTCCCTCAAATTTGCGACCAATTTTAGGCATTTTAAATGCCCACTTCATGGTGGCCACACATGCAGGCTGTCAGAAAGTCTGCCTCGCACGTCTTTTTTGCTCTCTTAAATGGTATTTAATTGCATTAATTCGATGTTATCAGCGAACAAAAAAACTGTTCCTTTTTATACCCTTCACCACTCTGTGGTACATGGTATTATGTCTTTGTGCATATGTTTGTAACAGGCAAAAGGAAACGAGATAGACACATGGTTCCTTTTGAAAATATGCACTTTCTGAGTCGATTTATGCATGTCCGTCCGTCTGTTCGTCCGTATGTAGATGTTAAATTGTAAACAAAGTACAGGTCGCATTTATAATCCGATTTGTATGAAATTTGGCACAAGTCACTTCTTTGGCCCAAGGACGAACCCTATTGAAATTGGGAAAAATCGGGTCAGATTTAGATATAGCTCCCATATATATTTTCGTCCGATTTAAGGTAAATGGGGCACCAAAGTCCCTAAATATCTTTCGATTTGCACGAAATTTCGCATAGAGTACTGAATAAGGTTCAGAATGATGTGTGCCAAGTTTCGGTTCAGATTTAGATATAGCTCCCATATATAGTTTGGTCCGATTTAAGGTTAATGGAGCGCCAAAGTCCATATATATCATTCGATTTGCATGAAATTTAGCATAGAGTACTAAATTAGATCCAGAATGATGTGTTCCAAGTTTCGAGAAAATCGGTTCAGATTTAGATATAGCTCCCATATATAGTTTCGTCCGATTTAAGGTAAATGGTGCACCAAAGTCCCTATATATCATTCGATTTTCACGAAATTAGGCATAGAGTACTGAATTAGGTCCAGAATGATGTGTGCTAAGTTTCGTGAAAATCGGTCCAGATTTAGATATAGCTCCCATATATAGTTTCGTCCGATTTAAGGTAAATGGTGCGCCAATATCCCAATATATCATACGATTTGCACGAAATTCGGCATAGAGTACTGAATTAGGTGCAGAATGATGTGTGCCAAGTTTCGAGAAAATCGGTTCAGATTTAGATATAGCTCCCATTTATAGTTTCGTCCGATTTAAGGTTAATGGTGCGCCAAAGTCCATATATATCATTTGATTTACATGAAATTTGGCATAGAGTACTAAATTAGGTCCAGAATGATGTGTGCCAAGTTCCGAGAAAATCGGTTCAGATTTAGATATAGCTCTCATATATAGTTTAAGGTAAATGGTGCACCAAACTCCCTATATATCATTCGATTTGCACGAAATTAGGCATAGAGTACTGAATTAGGTCCAGAATGATGTGTGCTAAGTTTCGTGAAAATCGGTCCAGATTTAGATATAGCTCCCATATGTATCCGATTTAAAGTAAATGGGTCTCCAAAGTCCCAAATATCTTTCGATTTGCACGAAATTTGAACGATATGTGTTAAATTTCGTGAAAATCGGATTAGAATTAGGTACAGCTCCCACATATATTTTCGTCTGATGTAATGTAAATGGTGTACCAAAGTCCCTATATGTCTTTCGATTTCCACGAATTTTGGCATATCGTAATGATTTGTCTAAAATGATGTGTGTTTAGTTTCGTGAAAATCGATCGAGATTTAGATATAGCTCCCATATATATTTTCGTCCGATTTAATGTAAAATGTGTCGTCCGATTTTACACAAAATTGACACAAATTTTGCACAACGTACTGGAGTTAGAATAACCTAGAAGTTGGATATAAATGCTTCACCAAGGTGGGTCCAATCGGCACAACATTTTGCACTACGTACTGAAGTTACTATAACATAATGTGTGGCAACTTTAGTTCAAATCAGATTTAAATTGATTTACATAATCTGTGGCAACTTTAGTTCAAATCAGATTTAAATTGATTTACATAATCTTGTCCCTGGTCCTTCAAAAATTTGACGTCTGTTAGGATTCAATCGTTGGATATACCCAACGTGGGGAAGGGTATCATATAGTCGGCCCCGTCCGACTTTACTACTTTCCTTACTGGTTTTTAGTTTGTTTCATTTCATTGTAAAAAATGAGTGTTTATTTTAATTTCAACATTCCTTGCCATTTCTACTTTTTTGTAGCTTTCATCACAACTCAAACGAAGCGAAAGTTTGCCAGAATTCCATTAGGGAGAAAATGAATAAACGAATGAATTGCATTGCTCGCAAAATCTCTCAACACTCGCGATATTTAAATGCGAAAGTATTTAGCAAATCTGTGAAAGGGCAAAAAAGCAGTAGGAGTACCGAGTACCAGTAGAAGCAGCAGCAATAGATGAAAGCTATATCAAGTAGGAAATCATCAGTATTCGTTGTATTACAAAAGAAGAAGCGGCAAAATGAAAACTATTTCTGGCGCCCAACACATCACTAATATGTTCAACAAAGCAAAGTTACAAACGTCAGGCCAACATGCTATGGAATGTATCATACAAAAAGTTGTAGGCTACTACTGTTTTACCCTGGAACTGGACACTGGGCTCATTGTATAGCCTCCCAGGCGAACAGCAAACAACGGAGAACACAAAAAAAACATCGCACTATCCTTTGCAACCTCACACAATTTCGACACTTTTCAGCAAACATTCATCTGCAGTAATTGTGCAACGCTAACAAAATATGCCAAGTGCAGGCTGACTCGGTTTTCGGTTAGTTGTTTTTGTTTATTTTTCCACGCAGCTTGCCAGCCTGTCGCTGTTTTTGTTGTTTTTAGTTGGTGTGCTAACATTTTGTGTTTATGCGCCTCGCTGCATTTGAGTTGAGTAGGCCGTTATAACAACAACAAATCGGCTTCATCAAGAGGTCTTAATTAAATTGGAATTTATCACATAACGAAGTAATGAATAATAGTGGAAATATTCACTGATTTCAACATTGAACGAAAACATAAAAATAAAAGCAGAAAAAACACGAACTCACTGACAGGAAGTGTTGTATCGGCGGAAATGTAACACATCCTAAAAAAACTATGTACAAATATGTTGCGTTTGCATTCTATGCATAACAAAGTTTCAATTTAAATTCAAAATAATGTTATTTTAACCAGTGAGCGGAGCAGTATAGTCGGACGGGGCCGACCATACGATACCCTACACAACTACCACGGAACTCACGATTATGGCGTCAGGACCAAAAATTGATGACATTTGCGAGAGGCTGAATCACTATCTCGTAGATATCGCAGATTTTTTCCGGTCGAGGAATATGAAAATATCCGCCACTAAATCAACGGCCACACTATTTACCACATGGACAGCGGAAATGAGGCTATCTTTGAATGTGCAGGTCGAGGGGTCCACAATTCCGACCACTAATTACCCCAAGGTTCTAGGGGTCACATTCGATAGCCTATACAAGTCGTCCGCGCATGCCACAGCTATTTGCGACAAAGTCAGGAGCAGAAACAAGGTTCTCAAGTCGCTAGCCGGCAGCACTTGGGGAGCTGACAAGGAAACCTTGTTAACGACTTATAAGGCAATAGGCCGGTCTGTGGTAAACTATGCGGCGCCAGTGTGGTCCGCTAACGTTAGTGCAACGCAGTGGAAAATTTTCAATCCTGCCAAAATGCCGCCCTGAGGACTGCAACAGGGTGTCTCCTCATGACTCCAATAGACCACTTGCATGAGGAGACGAAGATCCTTCCTGTGCGTCAACACAACAAGATGTTGTCGATGCAATACTTGCTTGGGTGTTACAGGAGCAGCCATCCGAACCGCTACCTAATGGATAGGCACCCACCACCCAGGCAAGTCAGGAAGGATCTCCATGATCTGGAGAGAGAGGTCCAGAGATACAAAAGGGAGCCTCTAGATCAACAGGCCTATCAAGCAGGATTGAACAGTATTCACACGGATGCAGTTGAGGAAGCAGTTCAAGAATATCGTGTGTATACCATCCTCGATGACCATCCGCCTGAGATAGCCGCAGAAGAGCAGCAGCTACCTCGACAAACCAGAGTGGTCTTGGCACAGCTGAGATCTGGATGGTGTAGCCGCCTCAATTCGTATTGGGCACGGATTGATGGAGAGGTCGACAATGTCTGCCCGGCATGTGGTAACGGACCACATGATACGCTGCATCTGTTTAATTGCCCAGCCAAGACCACTCTCCTAACCCCATCTTCTCTCTGGACTCAACCTGTACAGGTCGCAGCCTTTCTGAATTTGGAGTTAGAGGCAGAACCAGATTAAGACAAATTGGAAATACACAGCAGTACTAGCTGCTACAACAACAACAACAACCACGGAACTCAAATTTTCTGTGGATGTTTATTCCGAGCCTGGGCAATATTTCGTCATATTTGCACCCTCTTGCCCGATTAGAGGTAAACAGCACCTCTTCCTCACACTGACATATTTTCCGAATATTACGAGTATTCAGTACAGCTATTGTCCACATTCCCTTCACCGTGGGTTGTGTTGTGATGTTCGGCTTTCATTTGTGGTCTATAGATCGACTCGAAAATAACACAAAAAATTAAGTTTTCGGCCCACTTCAATCCAAAATTATTATCTGATCATCGCCGAAAATTATAGTCGTTGTTCTTGACCATAACAGAAACCTCATGGAACATTTCAAAGCGATCAGCGCTATAGTTCCGCTCTCTAGAGTGATAATGGTTTACTAAATAATATACGAATACGAAGATACCTGTAAATATTTAGGTGTAACTCCCACATCCGAGCACATACAACAATATAATTGGTATTAATTTAAAGGCCAACCACTCCTCTTGGATAAAATATAAACTTTTCGGGGCTATGTCCTTCATGGGTAAATATATACGCTACAGAATACAAATGTTGTCATTTTTCACACAAAAGTCAGGGTCCATTTGACCCGCTAAATATTGACCGATCTTTATGAAGACAGACCATTATTTCACAATGTTCGGGCCATTATTGCGGCCTCTGGAGCGACCAGAAAAACCGACAAAAATTTAGTACTTGGTCCATTTTATCCCCTAAATTTTAACCGATCTTTCCCATTGTCTTCATTGGCCAGAACCCAACCTACATGCAAAATTTCGTGAAGATTGGTCCATAAATGTGGCCTGTATCGTCTTTACAAATTATAATGGACAGACGGACGGACGGACACACATGTCTAGATCGACTCAGCTAGTCGAGATATGACGATAGGTATACTTAAAGGTGGGTCTAGGACCAATATTTCGCGGCGTTACAAACTTTTGAGGCTGCACAAAGCTATAATACACTGACAGCATAGTTGTGTAGGGTATATCCAGAACACGAGTGGGGATCAGTAATATTTTAAAACCAGTAAGGGGAAAGAAGTAAAGTCGGACGGGGCCGACTATATGATACCCTTCCCCACGTTGGGTATATCCAACGATTGAATCCTAACAGACGTCAAATTTTTGAAGGACCAGGGACAAGATTATGTAAATCAATTTAAATCTGATTTGAACTAAACTTGCCACACATTATGTTATAGTAACTTCAGTACGTAGTGCAAAATTTTGTGCCGATTGGACCCACCTTGGTGAAGCATTTATATCCAACTTCTAGGTTATTCTAACTCCAGTACGTTGTGCAAAATTTGTGTCAATTTTGTGTAAATCGGACGAAAATATATATGGGAGCTATATCTAAATGTCGATCGATTTTCACGAAACTAAACACACATCATTTTAGACAAATCATTACGATATGCCAAAATTCGTGGAAATCGAAAGACA
>NW_026882844.1:0-43319 GCF_032173495.1 Musca vetustissima | reverse complement strand
AATATTGAAAAATTTCACGCTTTATGGAGGCTGAAAAATTGTTAAGTTAAAACAAAAAATATTTCAAAAATCTGCGCCTTTTATAGAGGCCAGAAAAAATTATTTAAAAATTTCACGCTCCCTATAGAGGCTGAAAAAAATTTATACGATTTTTGGTGACTTCAGAATGGTCCTTCGACGACATAAATATACGTTTCATTGCATACTTTTGGGTGTTACTTTTCAATATTTCCATAGCCTAACAGAAACATAAATAAAAACATGTTTTTAAAAAAACTAATGTTATTGAGGCCATTAGTGTAGATCCTAGAATTATTTATGAAATCTGCGCCTTGTGTAGATCCTAGAATTATTTAAAAAATCTACGCCTTGTCGTGACACTAGAAAAAAATTATTTTAAAAAGCTACGTCTTGTATAGAACCTTGAAAAAAATTATTTTAAAAATCTACGCCTATAGAGGCTGAAAAAAAATTTATACGATTTTTTGTGACTTCAGAATGGTCCTTCGACGGCATCAAAGTATATTTCATTGCATACTTTTGGGTGTTACTTTTCAATATGTTTAATATTCCCAAGTTTTATTTGGGATTCTGTAGGAATTGTGGCTAAAATAAAATAAATTCGTCCCATAGCATAACAGAAAAATAAATAAAAACATGTTTTTAAAAAACTCAAGTTATTTGAGGCCATTACGTGATCAAAATTGTTTGACAAGACTTCTTAATTTAAAACAATAAAATATATTTGTCCTTTTTACTTTTGGTCAGTCATTCATGAAATAAAAAACATTCTTGGGTTCACTTCTATTTTTTCTCTTGTTGTCAAGTAGATTCTTGTTCATTGTCTTGCTTTGACTTTGAAGTCCTCTTTGGCTTCTTTTGGTATTTATTTTTTTTTCTCTAAAAAAGATTTTCTTTAAAAAAAGACCGAAGCTTCAAACTGCCATGATTGCTATGTCCAGTTATTTATTTTTTACTTTCTCCCTTGCTCCACAATGAGTAGGTGTGAGACATGGGAATGACAAAAATATATTAGAGAAGTATTTATTAATATAGTAGGAATAAATGTCAATGCTACGTGACTCGTAGTTCGGGGTCCATTCTGTTGGCTGCAACCAACAAAATATGGAAAAGAAAAATTTACAGAATTCAAAGGACGATAGGGGATACTTACCTCCACTACAAATCAGCAACAGCCTTGAAATAGTTTTAAAATTAGAAAATAACTAAAATTCCTCTATGCATAAATAGTAATATGAAAGATTAAATAACAAATGTGGTGCCTACTTTTAGGATACAAAATTTAAAATATTTTATAAAAATTTAATGGAGATGTAAAATCGACCATTTGGAATAATTTTGGTGTTATGATAGACACCACGCCTTTTATAGTGGTCGGAAAAAATTACTTAATAAGTCCACGCCTCTTATAGAGGCTGGAAAAAATTATTTAAATAATCCACGCCTTTTATAGAGGTCGAAAAAAAATTATTTAAAAAATCCACGCCTTTTATAGAGGTCGAAAAAATATTTAAAAAATCCACGGCTCTTATAGAGGTCGACCAAAAATTACTTGGAAAATCCACGCCTCTTATAGAGGTCGAAAAAAAATCATTTAAATAATCCACGCCTTTTATAGAGGTCGGAAAAATTATTTAAAAAATCCACGCCTTTTATAGAGGTCGGAAAAATTATTTAAAAAATCCACGCCTTTTATAGAGGTCGGAAAAATTATTTAAAAAATCCACGCCTTTTATATAGGTCGGAAAAATTATTTAAAAAATCCACGCCTTTTATAGAGGTCGGAAAAATTATTTAAAAAATCCACGCCTTTTATAGAGGTCGGAAAAATTATTTAAAAAATCCACGCCTTTTATAGAGGTCGGAAAAATTATTTAAAAAATCCACGCCTTTTATAGAGGTCGGAAAAATTATTTAAAAAATCCACGCCTTTTATAGAGGGGTGAACCTCTTACAGTGCCCGAAAAAAAATTATAAAAGTCAAAAAAATTATTTAAACAATTCACGCCTTTTGTAGAGTTCGGAAAAAATATTGAAAAAATATACGCCTCTTCTAGGTGTTGGAAAAAATTATTTAAGAAATCCACGCCTTTAATAAAGGTCGGGAAAAAATATTTAAGAAATCCACGCCTTTAATAAAGGTCGGAAATAATTATTTAAGAAATCCACGCCTCTTATAGAGTTCGGAAAAAATTATTTAAAAAAATCCACGCCTCTTATAGAGGTCGGAAAAAATTATTTAAAAAAATCCACGCCTCTTATAGAGGTCGGAAAAAATTATTTAAAAAATCCACGCCTCTTATAGAGGTCGGAAAAAATTATTTAAAAAATCCACGCCCCTTATAGAGGTCGGAAAAAATTATTTAAAAAAATCCACGCCTCTTATAGAGGTCGGAAAAAATTATTTAAAAAAATCCACGCCTCTTATAGAGGTCGGAAAAAATTATTTAAAAAATCCACGCCTCTTATAGAGATCGGAAAAAATTATTTAAAAAATCCACGCCTCTTATAGAGGTCGGAAAAAATTATTTAAAAAATCCACGTCTCTTATAGATGTCCAAAAAAAAAAATTATTTAAAAAATCCACGCCTCTTATAGAGGTCAAAAAAAATTATTTAAAAAATCCACGCTTCTTATAGAGGTCGAAAACAAAGGATTTAAAAAATCCACGCCTCTTATAGAGGTCGAAAAAAAAGGATTTAAAAAATCCACGCCTCTTATAGGGGGGAACAAAAATTATTTAGAAAATCCACGCCTCTTATAGAGGTCGAAAAAAAAGTATGTAAAAAAAATCCACGCCTCTATAGAGTTCGGAAAAAAAGTATTTAAAAAATCCACGCCTCTTATAGGCGTTGGATTTTTTTAAATTATTTAAATTATTTAAAAATCCTCGCCTCTTACATAGTTGGGAAACAACTCCATAACTAAAAAACCAATTGTCTACTTTTAGGAGCCTTTTATTTAAACAAGTGGCATTCATCGGAAAATATGATGCCCAGCTCTGCCAATGCATCCTAATGAAATATCTGTCAGTCTATGCATGGTTGAATTTTGTTTTTGTTATATTGGGGAGCCAGATTTTGCACCCCACAACTTCGTAACAGGGAAACAATATCTATATAAATAATTCATGTGACAGGAGCTTATAGACTAACCTCTGGCACACACACACAGACAGACATACCTAAATGAATATGCATATCCTAGCTATCATTGACTTCACCAGCAAGAGAATATCACACATCAGAACCAGACAATAAACAATATGGTAAATTTAGTTTCCAACATGATGGAACAACGTCCGGGCCACAATGTATCAACATTGGAGAGAACAGAACAGGAAAAAAATGACATGAAGAAACAAAGACTGACAAGAATATATCAGAGACCGGCATTGTAACATTTTCGAAAAAAATGCAAAAAAAGAAAAAAACTATAGGAAATTCTGTGTGTCACAACACTTCTCCGAGCGGTAGTGAGGTCATATCATAGCTCAATGACTGATGTTGTGAAGCAGCAGTGACAACAATGGAGCGGGCAGGACAACATGATGTGATGACATAGACACTGACATTCGAGTTTTTTTTTACAATATTTGCCTTTATATTTCAGAACATGTTTTTTTTTTTTTTTTGCATTCTTCTACACTCCATGCATATACATAAATCTATATTTATATAGAAAAATAAAAAAAATGTATATTATATGATGACAATGGAATTCTAAAGGGGATTGAACTGCTGCTACTATCCAATCTAGAAAAAAATAAATACAGGAAAAATAATGCAGAAAATATATAGGAATATCAAATGGAATTGCTATTGAGAATTTAACACAGTTTTAAATTAAAAACCTTTAAAATAGGAAGAATATTTCTAAAAGTGGTGCCTACTTTTAGGATGGCTTTCGGTTGTTCAAAAACAATGCATTTCAAGGTCCAAGGGATTTTTTCTTTTGAAAATATTATAACTAGAGGCCTGAGAATTTTTTCTATAGAACAGAAAAACCCGTACCATGCTTTTGAGATTTTTTTTCCTAATAGTATGCACCATTAGTTGTATTCAACTTCACATGCGGTCATATTTTTAAGGCATAAAAGTTAAGTTTTCCAATATTTGTCCGCATTTGTCTTTGACTGTTTCAACCACACAATATTCCAATCAATATCTCTGGTATTTTTCCATTATTAAAAACCTTGTGTGTTATTGAAATGTCCTCGTAGGGCAAACCCTTTTACAGCCTTTCCAATTGAAACCCTCCATTGTGTCCTTTAGTTTCCTGTCACATTCACTCACCACAAATATGTCGAACACACACAGCCGCATCGTGTCATCCTTAGCAATTTTATATATAATTTTATGCGTCATTGTCTATTGCATACATTAAGGCTTTCTGACATTTTTGCCATTGTCTACTTTTAGGGGCGTTCGATAAAACAAAGTACATATATGAATTCTTAGTTTTGTATATTAGCTAGACTAGTGATATGTGTCTGACAAGTCCACACATAAACGTCATATACCTATACATTGTCAAATAATGTAAACAATAAGCTAATATTTCACAAAAGGGGGCGAGAAGACAAGTACTAGCTCGAAAATTGAATTTTTCATCAAAACAATGTCCCCGCTCATCCCTTGTCCTCTGATAGTCTTCCTCCATCGTCACCGGCTAATGGAATGACAAAAACAATATCAATATCAGTCTATTGAAATGTTATTAACGGCTTGTCATTGTGGTCAATAGTTGGTGGTTGGTGTTGACTGACTGGCTGACGGTGTTTGCCATCCTGTCGTCCACCTAGCCTCTTTGCTTCCCAAGTCATCAAAATTAAATTGTTTATGGAATTTCTCCAGAGAGAATGCAATGAAAGCAATGACAATGATTGCTGGATAGTGGAGGTACTGAACTAAAGAAAATTATATTTTCTGTTGCATACCTTGGGGAGCTAAATTCCATTAAAACAAGTTAATGTTGTGGAAAGGAGCAGAAAAAGGTGATAACAGGACAGAGACTTTAGTTCAACATTACTGGGGAGAAATAAGGGACGAGGAAAAAACTACAGAATAAAAATTAAGTAGAAAAAATTAAATTTTAAAAATATGTTTTTTAAAAATCCACGCCTTATGGTAAACCCTAAAAATATGTTTTTAAAAATCCACGACTTGTGGTAGACCCTAAAAATATGTTTTTAAAAATCCACGACTTGTGGTAGACCCTAAAAATATGTTTTTAAAAATCCACGACTTGTGGTAGACCCTAAAAATATGTTTTTAAAAATCCACGCCTTGTGGTAGACCCTAAAAATATGTTTTTAAAAATCCACGCCTTGTGGTAGACCCTAAAAGTATGTCTTTAAAAATCCACGCCTTGTGGTAGACCCTAAAAGTATGTCTTTAAAAATCCACGCCTTGTGGTAGACTCTAAAAATATGTTTTTAAAAATCCATGCCTTGTGGTAGACTCTAAAAATATGTTTTTAAAAATCCACGCCTTGTGATAGACCCCAAAAATATGTTTTTAAAAATCCACGCCTTGTGGTAGACCCTAAAAGTATGTTTTTAAAAATCCACGCCTTGTGATAGACCCTAACAATATGTTTTTACAAATCCACGACTTGTGATAGACCCTAAAAATATGTTTTTAAAAATCCACGCCTTGTGATAGACCCTAGAAATAATTTTTTTAAATCCACGCCTTGTGGTACACCCTAAAAATATGTTTTTAAAAATCCACGGCTTGTGGTAGACCCTTAACATATGTTTTTAAAAATCCAAACCTTGTGGTAGACCCTAAAAATATTTTTTTTTAAATCCACGCCTTGTGATAGACCCTAAAAATATGTTTTTAAAAATCCACACCTTGTGATAGACCCTAAAAATATGTTTTTAAAAATCCACGCCTTGTGGTAGACCCTAAAAATATGTTTTTAAAAATCCACGCCTTGTGTTAGACCCTAAAAGTAGGTTTTTAAAAATCCACGCCTTGTGGTAGACCCTAAAAATAGGTTTTTAAAAATCCACGCCTTGTGATAGACCCTAAAAATATGTTTTTAAAAATCCACGCCTTGTGGTAAAGCCCTAAATTTTTTTAAAAAAAAAAAATATATATTTTTTTTTTAATCCACGCCTTGGGGATGGGCCTTTAAAATAATTTTTGGAAAAATCCACTCCTAAAAATATTTTTCAACATATTTCTTTCGCCCTTTTCCGTTAAATTCTAAGTTACCAAGTCAAAGTTGGGGAGGGGCTTGAGGCATGGTAAACTTCTATTGCTGACAAATACTCCGAGGATTACTGAGAAACTTCTTTTGTTAGCTTTTCCAGCTATGATAAATATTTGTATTACACTATCACGGTGTGTCTGTGTATATATGTAAGTCTGTATGTGTGTGAGTGATTATGTCAATGATGATGTTACCGGTTATGTTCGTTGTTAGATGGTAGACTCCTCTATTCACTCTATATCTATCTCAGTTACATTGTTTGCCTTTAAGCTATTATTAGGAATATTGCTGCCGCTGCTATGTACTACGCAGAAATGCTGAATATACGGGTATATGTATGTATGTATGTGTGTGATAGTACGCCTTTGTAGTGCGAGTACATAAATTGGATTTTTTCGCTTTTGTATCGTTTTTTTTTCCTCCCCATTGTCTATTTTGTGACAATGTCGTTGAAGAAACCGCCGCACCGCACACTATCTGTCGGATGAAACTACATATTGTTGTAGTTTCTTTTTTCTCCCTTCTTTTTTGTGTTCTTTCTTTGTTTTTCTTTTTTCTTCTTTGCTATAGTGCTGTGTGTTACTTCCTTTTTTTGCACTACCGTGAAAATAAATCTCATAATACCAAACCAACCAACCAACTGTCATTCGGTCTGATTCCTTGTGAATAGACAATTTATCATGCCGGCCAGCTAAATGTGATTAAAGAGGAGACGGGTGTGAGGGGGACTTCCTATTCCAGCACAATATGGAAGAAGTCAATGACTTTCAAAGAAGAGAATTTAAGAAATAGATAAAAATAATGTTTAAAAAATCCACGTCTTGTTGTAGACCCAAAAAATAATGTTTAAAAAATCCATGCCTTGTTGTTGACCCTAAAAATAATCTTTAAAAAATCCACGCCTTATTGTAGACCCTAAAAATAATCTTTAAACCAGTGAGCGGAGCAGTATAGTCGGAGGGGGCCGACCATATTATACCCTACACAACATCCACGAGAATCTAACTTCTGAGCTTGGGCAATATTTCACGATATATGCACCCTCTTGACCGACTACAGGTCAACAGCGCCTCTTCCTTACACTGACATATATTCCGAATATAGATAATATTCAGTACAGCCATTCTAATTAATTGTCCAGATTCCCTTCACCGTGAGTTGTGTTGTGATGTTCGGTTTATAATTGTGGCCAATTCGACTCGAAAAAACACAAAAAAATAAGTTTTCGGTTCACTTCATCCCAAAATTATTATCTGATCATCATCTGGAACCTCATGGAACATTTCGCTATATTTCCGCCCTCCAGTGTGGTAAAGGGTTAAAAAATAATATCTGAATACGTAAGCGCCTGCAAATATTTACGTGTAACTCCCACATCCGAGTACATACGACAATATAATTGGTAGCAATTTAAAGGCTAACCACTCCTCTTGGATATACTATCTCGGCTCTATGTCCTTCAGGTGTAAATATATTCGTTATAGAATACACATTTTGTAATTTTTCACACAAAAGCCAGGGCCCATTTGACCCATTAAATATTGACCGATCTTTATCAAAACAGACATCCTTATTCTTTGGCCCAATACCCTTCTCCATGTAAAAATTCGATTGCGGCCTTTGGAGCGACCGGAAAACCCGACAAAAATTAAGTATTTGGTCCATTTCATCTCCTAATAATTAACCGATCTTTACCAAAAGCAATTGGGGTCTTCATTGGGCCAAACCCATCCTACATGCAAAATTTCGCGAAGATTGGTCCATAACTGTGGCCTGTATGGTGTTTACAAATTATAATGGACAGACGAACGGACACACATGTCTAGATCGATTCAGCTAGTCGAGATATAACGATCTAGGACCAATATTTCGCAGCGTTACAAACTATTGGGGCTGCACTAAGCTATAATACCCTGACAACATAATTGTGTAGGGTATAAAAATCCACGCCTTGTGTTGGGACCTTAAAAATAATTTTTAACAAGTGAAAAAGCGTTAAGTTCGGCCGGGCCGAACTTTGGATGAAAATATAGGGAAAATACCAAAAAGTGTGTATCTATACCGACATTTCTACAAACCGATTATGTAAACCATAATACAAATTTCAGAATTGTAATTTATAATTATACCCTCAGCCTTATAGCTGATGAGGGTGTATAAAGGTGCCTCATGGAAATATTAGTTCTAGACCCCCATGTTTCTTTGGACCAAATTTGTTTAAGACAATTTTGATTTCATCCAAACATTTCCAATCTTATTATTTCTTCCAAACTTAGTTCCTGTTCGAAAATGGGGAATATCGGTCCACTCCTTCTTCATCCAAACATTGTCAATCTTATTATTTCTTCCAAACTTAGTTCCTGTTCGAAAATGGGGAATATCGGCCCACTCCTTCTGGTACCTCCCACACAGGGCCTAAATGCGGGTTATAGTTCATATATAGATCATTATCGAACCTTACGTTCTAGCTTTTTATCTCGATATCCTCCGCAGGTGAAATTATTACGACATACTTTTAGAAACAAACCCAAAAACGCGGAACATCGTAGATAACTATTTTAATATAAAAAAGCGGTATATTTAGGGACAACCCAAAAAAGGGGGCGAATTTTTGGTGGGGAAATTTTTTACCATATACGACTACAAAGTACCAAATTGCAGCGAATTCGGTAGAAAAACGCGCTCAAGAACCCCAAATTACCGAAAATTGGAGGTACGCTTATATGGGGGCTATCCGAAAAAATGGATCTATATTCACAATTTTTTTTTTTTTTTTTTGGGAGAGATTTGGTACCTACTAAGAACTCAAAATACAAAATTACAGCCAATTCGGTGGAAAAATACGATCAAAACTCCCAAAATACTGAAAATTATGAGGTACCGTTATATGGGGGGCTACCAGAAAAAGTGGACATATATTTATAATTTTTTGTGGAGTCATTTAAGTACCCAATAAGAACCCAATGTACCAAATTTCAGCGTATTCGGTTGAAAAACGCGCTCAAAAACCCCAAAATACCGAAAAAGGGGGTCATTGTTATAGGGGAGCTATGTCTAAACGTGGACCGATATATCCCATTGACCTGCCCGCAGACAAAAGGCAAACCTATGCCAAATTTCAACACCCTATCTCAATTCCTTCAGAAGATAGCGTGATTACAACAGACGGACGGATGGGCATGGCTAGATCGTCTTAGAGTTTTACCCTGATCAATAATATATATACTTTATAGGTTCGGAAATGAATATTTCGATGAGTTACAAACGGAATGACAAAATTAATATGCCCTGATCAATAATATATATACCCTGATCAATAACATATATATACTTTATAGGTTCGGAAATGAAGATTTCGATGAGTTACAAACGGAATGACAAAATTAATATACCCTCCATACTATGGTGGAGGGTATAAAAAATCATGAAATTCCCCTTTAAATCAGTTGCTACTGCTTCCACCCACAGTCAGTCCGCATCGCCCGGAAGATATGCTAACAAATTTGTATGTTTTTAACTCCCCGCCCCTAAAAGTATACTTTACTAATGTGTTTTCAAGTTTGGCAGCAATGTTTATTGGCTTGGAAGTGGTGGAGTAGAGACAAACAAATTACCAAACACTGTAAACATCACAAATACATATACATACAGGTTCAATGGGTTTCTCCACCTTTCCATGTTTACCTTAGTTTATCACTCCTTGTTCGCTCCCCCTCCCTTTAGTTTTAGGGTAGGGTTGGTCCTGCTAACTAAAACGTTTTTATGCTTCAGTAACTGTCAAAACCATAAATTATCATTTTCAGAAAGCTGCCATCCAATGTGGCAGTCAGGAAAACAGTCAGGGTGTGTGGATGGTGAGGTGTAGTGGTATGTCTTATATCCAGTTTTCCCAGTCTCTCAACCATTTTTACAATATTTCCCCCTTTGCAATCATGTCTACACATTCAACAGCATTTGTATTGCAGGTTCCCATCCTCCTGCTTCGTTTTATTATTTTTGTTCAAAGTTGATTTTGTGTCTTCCCTCTTTATTTTCCCCCTTCTTTCCGGAATGGTTTGTTATTCGTGTTTCGATATTTTTTTTTTTCTACTTGGAAACCTGACAAATTTTTCTATTTAAGTTTTTTTGATTGGCTTTCATTGTTTGCCGATTATCCACATTTTTTTCCATACCGATTTTTACTCAAAACCAATTTGTCTTCAACGATTTTTGGTTGCTCCTCAAAATTTGGCAACCTTTCAAGAAATTCCAGTAACTTAAAAAATCTCAGATTTTTCCTGAAAATATTTGCTGTCATAAATTTAAACACAAGTCGAATAATAATTGCATATTTATAATTGCATTGCATTCTATTTTGGGGAAAAATGCTCCTGAAAGTATGCTTTTGATTAATGGCATTTCTCATTTGTAATTGCTTGCAAACCACTTATGCACTTGCCAAGAAGCATCAGCATCAGAGTAAGCAGCCAGCAATCTAATCATGTCTCGGGTGAAATTACTCGTCCTTTTTCCTCTTCCCCTCCCTTTGCTCATACTGTTCCCTGTTGTGTATGCAATGATTAATGTATTTATCTTTTGCCCAGAAATATGCAATGATTAGCATAACAAGCTTGGCAGTTAAGTAGCTTCTACAATTAGATCTAAATGGGGGTAAAGCCAATGGATGTCAACTAGTTAAAATTTCTAATTAAATTTTTAATAAATATTTGAGATTTTTCATGGTAACAAATTTACTCATATAATGGTGCATACTTTTAGGGAAATTTTTTAAAGATCTATAACAGGGCGAAGATAAAAAGAAAGTATATTTCAACCACAAGGCGGGAATTTGTTAAAGAATCTTTTTAGGGTCAACTATAGGGCGTTAATTTTTTTAAAAAAATATTTTTAGGGTCAACAATAATTCGTGGATTTTTTAAAAAATATTTTAAGGCACTTCTATAAGGCGCGGATTTTACTACTTGAAAAAAATAATTTTTAAAAATCCACGCCTTTTTGGCTTACTTACTTAGCTGGCTTGTTACAGATTTCCAAGTGCGTCGGTCTTGTGCGCATCTCCTCCAATTTGAACGACCACGTATCAAGATGTTGTCATCTACTTGGTCTTTCCATCTGATTCGCGGCCTGCCCTTTCTGCGTGAGCCATCAGCTGGTTCGCTTTTAAATGCCTTTTGGGCTGGGGCATCTTCATCCATTCTCACAACATGACCTAGCCAACGTAGTCGCTGCAGCTCAATACGACTGACTATGTCGATGTCCGCGCATAAATTGTAAAGCTCGTGCTTCATTCGACGCCGATATTCACCGTCAACGCAGATCGGTCTATAGATCTTTCAGAGAATTTTTCTTCCAAACACCCCAAGAGCTGTCTCATATGCTTGCGCAAGCAACCATGCTTCAGATCCATATAACAGCACGGGTAGTATCAGCGTCTTGTAGAGTGTGAGTTTGGTCTGGCGGCAGGTGGTCTTGTTTCTAAACTGCTTACTTAGACCATAGTAGCATCTGTTGGCCATCACAATCCTTCGCCGAATTTCAAAACTGATTCCATTCGTTTTATTTATGGCGGTACAGTCAAGGTATATAAAAGCTTTAACTACCTCGAAGCTGTAGTTCTCGCGTTCCGCAGTTGGTCCGTGTCTACTGGACCTTTTGCGCGTTGATACCATCAGCTTGGTCTTCTTGCCGTTTACTGCCCGACCCACTTTGCAGACACCTTCTCAATTTGTTCAAAGGTGGGGGTAAAGCCAATGGATGTCAACTAGTTAAAATTTCTAATTAAATTTTTAATAAATATTTGAGATTTTTCATGGCAGCAAATTTACTCATATAATGGTGCATACTTTTAGGGACATTTTTTGCAGGGTCTGTAACAAGGCGAAGATAAAAAAGAAAGTATATTTCAACCACAAGGCGGGAATTTGTTAAAGAATCTTTTTAGGGTCAACTATAGGGCGTTAATTTTTTTAAAAAATATTTTTAGAGTCTAAAAATATTTCTGGATTTTACTACTTGAAAAAAAATAATTTTTAAAAATCCTCGCCTTGTTGGCTTACTTAATTAGCTGGCTTGTTACAGAATGGTTGTTCCAGACGCCGAGCTTAAAAAAGATTTCCAAGCGCGTCGATCTTGTGCGCATCTCCTCCAATTTGAAAGATCACGTTCCAAGCTATTGTTTTCTACTTGGTCTTTCCATCTGATTCGCGGCCTTCCCCTTCTGCGTGAGCCATCAGCTGGTTCGCTTTTATATGCCTTTTGGGCTGGGGCATCTTCATCCATTCTCACAACATGACCTAGCCAACGTAGTCGCTGCAGCTCAATACGAATGACTATGTCGATGTCCGCATATAAATTGTAAAGCTCGTGGTTCATTCGACGCCAATATTCACCGTCGACGCAAATCGGCCCGTAGATCTTTCGGAGAATTTTACTCTCAAACATTCCAAGAGCTGTCTCATCTGCTTGCGCAAGTACCCATGCTTCAGATCCATATAACAGCACGGGTAGTATCAGCGTCTTGTAGAGTGTGAGTTTGGTCTGGCGGGAGGTGGTCTTGTTTCTAAACTGCTTACTTAGACCATAGTAGAATCTGTTGGCCATCACAATCCTTCGCCGAATTTCTAAACTGATGTCATTCGTTTTATTTATGGCGGTACCAAGGTATATAAAATCTTTAACTACCTCGAAGCTGTAGTTCTGAAGTACCAAAGTTGGTCCGAATCTACTGGACGTCTTGCGCGTTGATACCATCATCTTGGTCTTCTTGCCGTTTACTGCCGGACCCACTTTTGCAGACTCCTTCTCAATTTGTTCAAAGGTGGCTGTTACCGCACGCAATGTTCGACCCATTATATCGATGTCATCGGCGTAGGCGAGTAACATGTGTTGTGTTTGGTGTACAGAGTGTCATTTCTGTTCACCTTTG
This sequence comes from Musca vetustissima, assembly GCF_032173495.1. NCBI lineage: Eukaryota > Metazoa > Arthropoda > Insecta > Diptera > Muscidae > Musca > Musca vetustissima. The sequence goes on along the minus strand of NW_026882844.1, from coordinate 30,148 downwards.
CGTCTCGTATAACCTTTTCCAGCAGGATGTTAAAAAGATCACATGACAATCTCACACCTTGTCTGAATCCTCGTTCGGTATTGAAGGGCTCCGATAGGTCCTTTCCGACTTTAACTGCTGACCTTGTGCCAATTTAAGTTATCCTGCATAGCCGTATTAATTTTGCAGGAATGCCGAACGTGGATATGGTTTTAAACACCTCTGAACGGATAGGGCTGTCGAATGCGGCTTTATAATAGTCGACGAATAGGTGGTATGTATCGATGTGTTTTTCGTGGGTCTTTTCCAGGATTTGGCTCAGAGTGAAAATCTGGTCAATGGTGGATTTGCCAGGTCTGAAGCCGCATTGGTATGGTCCGATGATGTCATTGACCATTGGCTTCAATCGTTCACACAGCACACTGGATAGCACTTTATATGTGATGGGAAGAAGGCTAATTTCTCTATAATTGAGACAAATCGTCTTGTCTCCTTTTTTGTGCACGGGACGCAGAATGCTGAGGTTCCAATCATTGGGCATGCATTTTTCTAGCCAAATTGTACTAATCAGCTGGTGCATGCTCCAGACCAGCATCTGGGCACCACTCTTAAATTGTTCGGCTGGTAACCCATCGGCACCTGCTGCTTTATTATTCTTCAGCCGATTGATTGCTATTCTGACTTCATCTTGGCTAGGTGGTATACACTCTATACCGTCATCTATTATTGGTTCTGGGGTATCCTCTTCAACGCTACTATTTGATACCAGAAGTTTTTCAAAATTCTCCTTCCAGATCCTCAGCACGCTGTCTGTATCTGTCACCAGATTTCCTTTTTCATATCTACAGGAGGATGTGCCTGCACCAAAAAGCCTTCGGTTTGGTGTTTTACCCGTTGGTAGAATTTTCTGACTCCTGTGCTTCTCGATTTGCTCACGCTCACGTTTTTTCTTGTTCTTTCTTCTTTTTTCTGAAAACGCGTTTCTCCTCTCTCCTTTTCTCCCGATAATTATTTATCACATTACGTGTTGCTACTGTGTGCAGGGTTGCCCGGTAGTACAAAATGACAAGAAGTGCTTTCCTCAAGCAGTTGGGTAAGTTGAGCGGAGTAGGCCTCGTCTACCTCTGGTGTTTGCAGCTTTTCGACGTCGAGTTTCCGTGTTGAGTTCGATCACACCTTTGCTACAACATTAAGACGAGTGCGAACCTTGGCTGCCACAAGTTAATGGTCCGAATCGATATTCGTTCTTCGAATCGATCGGACGTCTATAACACTGGATGAATGCCTTCCGTCTATCACAACATGATCAATTTGATTTCTCGTTGTTCGATCAGGAGAAATCCAGATGGCCTTGTGTATATCGAGATGCTTGAATCTGGTGGTGCTAACTACCATGTTTTTTGCTGTCGCGAAGTCAATCAACCTCATGCCGTTGTCGGATGTTTCTTCATGAAGGCTGAATTTTCCGACGGCGACGGCCAAAGATATTTTTCCTTCCGATGTTCGCATTAAAATCTCCTCTCTCTCCAGAATTTTAATGTCATGGCTAGGGCATCGATCATATGCTGTTTCTAGGCGCTCGTAAAATATATTTTCTTGGTCTGTTCATCTTTATCTTCGGTCGGAGCATGGGTGCAAATGAGACTGATGTAGAAGTACTTCGCTTTTATACGGATTCTAGCAATTCGCTCATCTACTGGAGTGAATCTGAAGACGAGGTCTTTTATTCTCCTGTTAAACATAAATCCGCGCCCAAATTCATGTTTCGTTTCATGGCAGCTATGATACAGGGCGTAATCGTCTGATTTACTTACGCCAGTACGCCTTTCTATCGCATTTCCTGTAAGGCAATCATATCGGCTTGGTACTTCTCGAGTACATCCGCCAAAGCGAACACTGCGCCTGTTCTGTACAAGGTGTTCCAAGTCAGATTCGCAGATCGTGGTCCTTTATACGTTTGCGGGGGTCGTCAACATTAGGGAGGTTTGGTTTTCTTTTTCTTTGCCTTTTCATAGTAGGTTCGGTTTTCCGAGTGTTGGCAACTAACCCGAAGCCTCGACCCATTTTTTTATAGTTCTTATGGGTGAACTCGCGGCACATATTAGCTTATTATTTCAACGCGTGATTGAAAATAGCTACAGAATATACGCCTTGTTGGCTACTTGAAAAAAATTATTTAAAAAATCTACGCCTTGTTGGCTACTTGAAAAAAATTATTTAAAAAATCTACGCCTTGTTGGCTACTTGAAAAAAATTATTTAAAAAATCTACGCCTTGTTGGCTACTTGAAAAAAATTATTTAAAAAATCTACGCCTTGTTGGCTACTTGAAAAAAATTATTTAAAAAATCTACGCCTTGTTGGCTACTTGAAAAAAATTATTTAAAAAATCTACGCCTTGTTGGCTACTTGAAAAAAATTATTTAAAAAATCTACGCCTTGTTGGCTACTTGAAAAAAATTATTTAAAAAATCTACGCCTTGTTGGCTACTTGAAAAAAATTATTTAAAAAATCCACGCCTCATATAGCCCTTGAAAAAAATTATTTAAAAAATCTACGCCTTCTTGGCTAGTTGAAAAAAATTATTTAAAAAATCTACGCCTTGTTGGCTACTTGAAAAAAGAAATTATTTAAAAAATCTATTTAAAAATTATTTAAAAAATTATTCAAAAAATCTATATTTTTAAAACATTTTCCGAATATCCATTGATTATGACGAGGCTATTTTGTTGTAGTTGTTGTAATTTGTTTCCGTTCCGAATACTGGAACGTGTTATGGTGTATTGTTTACCATTATGTTAAATATGTAAATTTCTATGGAATATTTTCTGTCCGACCACAGCCAACAACAACACCATCTGTGCTTCTTTCTTATTTTCCCATTAGATGTTGGTCTCGGATCCGTCCACCTCAGCTGTTACCCAAAGAAAAATGCTAAACAATTTTTTTTCGTAAAGGTTTTTTGTTTTTCTAAAAATTGTTCTGCCTTCACTAACATCTTTTTAATGTTGTTGTGGTTGTTGTTGTTGCAAAAAAAAAAAAAAATAATAAAACAACAACAACACCAACAATACCTTTCATAAAATGCAAATGTAATCTTTCGTCTCGGTGAAATGAAAAACCTCTTTATTTCCAAAACAACAACAACAGCAGCAAAAAGAAAAATAGTAACCAAAGTTGTTACTACAACTCAAGGTTTAATTTTGTAGCCTACCTTTAGGCGGTTATTAAGCAAACAAAGCACAACATTGCCATGAAGTAGACAACGGATGAAGAGCAAGACAAGATTTCATAAAGGATTCTGGGAGGGGTTTTCTTTTTTTCAAGGGAAAACAAAATTGAAAATGATAGGTGTTAGGAGGCAAAAAACAAAATCGAAAGTGTGGAAAGACAGTGGGACAAAAAAATTTCAATTTAAAAAAAAAATAAAAAATGGTCGAATAAAATTTATAAAATATATCAAATTAATTAAAGGTTAGGAGGCAAAAAAATCGAAAGTGTGGAAAAACAGTGGGGCAAAATAATAAAATTAAAAAAATGGCGGAATAAAAAATAATAAAAATTTTTAAATAATTTAAGTTTTTAATATGTGTTAGGAGGCAAAAAAAAATCGAAAGTGGTACCCACAGTGGGACAAAAAAATTTAAATTAAAAAAATAATAATATAAAATAATAAAATTAAAAAAATGTCGGAAAAAAAAATAATAAAAATTTTTAAATAATTTAAATTTTTAATAGGTGTTAGGAGGCAAAAAAATCGAAAGTGGTACCCACAGTGGGACAAAAAAATTTTAATTTAAAAAAATGGTAAAATAAAAATTATAAAAAATATCAAATTAATTAAATGTTACGAGGCAAAAAATCTAAAGTGTGGTAGACAGTGGGACAAAAAAAATCAATTAAAAAAATAAAAATATAAAATAATAAAATTAAAAAATGGCGGAATAAAAAATAATAAAAATGTTTAAATAATTTACATTTTTAATAGGTGATAGGAGGCAAAAAAAATCGAAAGTGGTACCCACAGTGGGACAAAAAAAAATTAAATTTAAAAAATAAAAAATGGTCAAATAAAAATTATAAAAAAATATCAAATTAATTAAATGTTAGAAGGCAAAAATTGGAAGTGTGGTAGATAGTGGGACAAAAAAAGTTTAATTAGAAAAAATAAAAATACAAAATAATAAAATTAAAAAATGGCGGAATAAAAAATAATAAAAATGTTTAAAATCATTAAATTTTTAATAGGTGTTAGGAGGCAAAAAAATCGAAAGTGGTACAAAAAAATTTAAATTTTAAAAAATAAAAAAATGGTCAAATAAAAATTATAAAAAATATCAAATTAATTAAATGTTAGGAGGCAAAAAATTCGAAAGTGCTGTAGACAGTGGGACAAAAAAATTTCAATTAAAAAAATAAAAAAAATAAAATTAAAAAAATGGCGGAATAAAAAATAAATAAAAAATTGTAAAAAATATCAGATTAAAAAATAAAATAAATAAAAAATTAATTAACATTTATTTTGATACATAAAAAATTAAAATATTTAAAAATAAAAATAAATATGTTTAATTTTTTTCCCAGTGTAAAAATAATGGTTTTTGCTTTTCCAATAAAAAAATATAAAATAAAAAAATATTAAAAAAAAATCTTTTTTTCAAACATATTTTGTACATTTATTTTTCTGTATATATAAAAAAATCTTGTATTTAATATTCGATATATATGTCTTTGACTAACATAACCAAACAATTTTTTGTCTCTCTTTTCTCTTTTTTTCTTTCTGCTCTCGTAATATTTGTAAACAATTTTTTTCTTTTGAATTTTGTTGGTGTTTATTTTCTTGATTCAAAAAAAAACGCATACTGTTATATAAAAACCAACACACACATACACAACTTGTGTATCATCTCCATTCTAAAAAATGAAAACCAACAGTATCAAGGAGACAAGCACCAATTAAAAAAGCTAACAAAATACGCTCAAAACAACCAAGGTTATCGAAGAAAGTTAAATTCATAAGTAAGTACACGAATTAATTATAAAATATATTCAAATATTTTAATACCAATTTTTATAATTTTTTGCAATGTAAGAAAAATGTAAAGCACTTTTTGAGAAAAATGTAAAAAAGTATAAATAATAAAAAAATACAAATAAAGAAAATTATTTAAAAAATCTACGCCTTAGATAGGTATTCTAAAAAAAAAAATTAAAAAATCTACGCCTTGTTGGCTACGATTCCTTAGATAGTCCTACAAAAAAATTATTTAAAAATCCAAGCCTTGTTGGCTATGATGCCTTAGATAGGCCTTCAAAAAAATTATTTAAAAATCCAAGCCTTGTTGGCTACGACACCTTAGATAGGCCTTCAAAAAAATTATTTAAAAATCTACGCCTTGTTGGCTACGACGCCTTAGATAGGCCTTCAAAAAAAATTATTTAAAAATCTACGCCTTGTTGGCTACGACGCCTTAGATAGGCCTTCAAAAAAAATTATTTAAAAATCCACGCCTTGTTGGCTACGACGCCTTAGATAAGCCTTCAAAAAAATTATTTAAAAATCCACGCATTGTTGGCTACGACGCCTTATATAGGCCTACAAAGAAATTATTTAAATAATCTACGCCTTAGTTGGACTCTTGAAAATATAAAAATCTTTTTCATCAAATATAAAAAAATTTACGTTGGGCGCCACTCGCATGTATTTCTTAAATTTCAAAAAATAGTTTTTTATTATACCCTTCATTACACTGTGGTACAGAGTATTGTCTTTGTGCATATGTTAGTAACAGGCAAAAGGAAACGAGATCGACAATTGGTTCCTTTTGAGAATATGCATAGAACCACTTTCTAAGTCGATTTATGCATGTCCGTCCGTCCATCCGTCTGTTGATGTTAAATTGTAAACAAAGTACAGGTCGCATTAATGATCCGATTTGGATGAAATTTGGCACAGATAGTCTATTTGGTCCGAGGACGAACCCTATTGAAATTGGAAAAAATTGCGTACTGACTTGAGTCTAGAACAATGTGTATAAATTTTCTTGAAAATCGGTTCAGATTTAGGTATAGCTCCCATATATATTTTCGTCCGATTTTATGTAAATGGTGCACTAAAGTCCCTGAATACCCTACGATTTCCACGAAATTTGGCATAGCGTACTGACTTGAGTCTAGTATGTTGTGTGCAAAATTTCGTGAAAATCGGTTCAGATTTCGATATAGCTCCCATATATATTTTTGTCCGATTTTAGGTAAATGCTGTACCAAAGTCCCTATATATCTTTCGATTTGCACAAAATTTGAGAATTGAGTCCAGAATGATGTGTGTAAGATTTCTTGAAAATAGATTTAGATATATAGTTCCCATATATATGTTCGACCGATTTAATGTAAATGGTGTACCAAAGTCCCTATATATCTTTCGATCTGCACGAAATTTGGCATAGCGTACTGACTTGAGTCTAGAATGATGTGTATAAAGTTTCATGAAAATCGGTTCAGATTTAGATATAGCTACCATATATATTTTCGCCCGATTTAAGCTACCTTATATATTATCTTCCGATTAAAAAAAATGGAACACCAAAGACTCATAATTGGTCCGATTGACACAAAATTTTGCACAACGCACTTAAAATAGTTTAGCCGAACGTGTGTCAAGTTTTGTTGAAATCCGTCCAAATTTAGATATAGCTCCCATAATAGTTTCCGTCCGATTTTAACTAGGACCCAAACTATATCCATTATGAACACAACGAGCATAAATTAGTTTATGATCTAAGTCGATTCACATTTAGATAAAGTTCACATATTTTAGTTCATGTTAATGGTCCTTCGGTTAGGATGCATCTTTTTAATACATCCATAGTGGTGAAGGGTATCATATAGTCTGCCCCGTCTGACTTTACGACTTTCCTTACTGGTTATTTATATATAAATGAATAATAACTTCCATAACCAATTGAAATATATGTTATTTATTTACCTACGTAGATACATATTTATTTGTTGAATTGCATGTCAAAGAAATAAAACAAATATAAATATTTCTATTACTTACACATTTCTTTGTAAAGACTTTTTAAATATTTACCATGTTTTTACAAAAAAAATATATAAATATTCAATGGAAAATATGTCATTTGGAATACACATACTAAGGCTTACAAATATAAACTGGTATTTGTTTACAAAAGATTTCATTGCAGTCAAGAAAAATCATGAAAATCGCTGTTGTTGGTCTTTAAAATTATTTTTTATAAATCTGCGTCTGGGGCCTACGCCTACTGCTCTAAAAAATATTTCTTTTAAAAATCCACGCTTCGTGGTCTACCGTAATTTTTTTTAAATCCACGCATTGTGGTCCACCCTGAAAATTATTTAAAACAAAAAAATCCTCGCCTTGTGGCCTACACAAAAAATATTTTTTATAAATTCAAGTCTTGTAGTCTACCGTCAACATTTTTTTTATAAATCCACGCCTTGTTGAAGATGTTGAAACGTAGCATCTCTATTTTGAATTATTTTTATTTATTTTTATCTGAATCCTAATTATGTACTTTATTTTTTAGTGTAAACACATTAACGCTTAAGATTATTACCCACGCTAGCCCAAGTTGATGAACTCAGATCATAAGCTGAAAGCAATTCCTAAACAAGGAGTAAACAGTTAATTTTGTTGTTTCGAATGAAGCCATATCAAATCCGCTCACTGCTATATTGGCGCCCAACGTAAACCCAGAGTGGAGCCGTCTTTATTAGCACACAACGTGCGAGCTTCTTCACTGACGCCCAACGCGGGCCCGGCTTTATTGGTACACAACGTGGCAGCGTGCTTTATTGGCGCCTTGCTTTATTGGCAATTCCTAAACAAGGAGTAAAAAATTATTTTTGTTGTTTCCAATGAAGCCATACCAGCTCCGCTCACGAGCTGCTACATTGGCGCCCAACGTGGGGCCGTCTTCATTTAAACCCAAAGCGGAGCCCTCTTTTTTGGTACACAACGTGCGAGCTTCTTCAATATTTTTTTTAATCCACGCCTTCTGGTCTACCCTAAAAAATCCTTTTTACAAATTTCCAGGCCTTGTGGCCTACCCAAAAAAATATATGTTTAAAAAATATTTTTTTGTAATCCACGCCAGTGGTGTACCCTTACTTACTTACAGCACGGTTGTTCCATAAGCCGAGCTTAAAAAAGATTTCCAAGCGCGACGGTCTTGTGCGCAAATCCACCAATTTGGAAGACCACTTTCAAAGATGTTGTTTTCTACTTGGTCTTTCCATCTAATTCGTGGCCTTCCCCTTCTACGGGAACCATCAGTAGGATCGTTTTATATGCCTTTCGTTTTTATATGCCAAGAGCTGCCTCATCTGCTTGCGCAAGTACCCATGCCTCTGATCCATATAATAGCACGGGTAGTATCAGCGTCTTGTAGAGTGTGAGTTTGGTCTGGCGGGAGGTGGCCTTGCTTTTGCGTTGTTTCCTCAGACCATAGTAGCATCTGTTGGCCATCACAATCCTTCTCCGAATTTCAAAACTGATGTCATTCGTTTTATTTATAGCGGTACCAAGATATATAAAGTCTTTAACTACCTCGAAGCTGTAGTTCTCAGGTTCCACAGTTGGTCCGAGCCTACTGGACGTCTTGCGCGTTGATACCATCAGCTTGGTCTTCTCGCCGTTTACGGCCAGACCCACCTTTGTAGACTCCTTTTCCATTTGTTCAAAGGTGGCTGTTACCGCTCGCAATGTTCGACCCATTATATCGATGTCATCGGCGTAGGCGAGTAGCATGTGTTGTTTGGTGTACAGACTGCCATTTCTGTTCACCATTGCGTCCCGTATGACCTTTTCCAGTAGGATGTTAAAAATATCACACGACAAACTGTCACCTTGTCTGAATCCTCGTTCGGTATTAAAGGGCTCGGATAGGTCCTTTCCTACTTCAACTGCTGATCTTGTGCCACTTAAAGTTATGCTGCATAGCCGTATTATTTTGCAGGAATGCCGAACGTAGACATGGCTTTAAACACCTCTGAACGGATAGGGCTGTCGAATGCGGCTTTATAGTCGACAAATAGGTGGTATGTGTAGATGTGTTTTTCGTGGGTCTTTTCCAGGATATGGCGTAGAGTAAAAATCTGGTCAATGGTGGATTTGCCAGGTCTGAAGCCGCATTAGTATGGTCCAATAATGTTATTGACCATTGGCTTTAATCGTTCACACAGCACACTGGATAGCACTTTATATGCGATGGGGAGAAGGCTAATTCCTCTATAGTTGGCAATATCGTCTTGTCTCCTTTTTTGTGCACGGGACATAGGATGCTGAGGTTCCAATCATTGGGCATGTATTCATGTAGCCAAATAGTACTAATCAGCTGGTGCATGCTCCTGACCAGCATCTGGCCACCAGTCTTGAATAGTTCCTGCTGCTTTGTTATTCTTGAGCCGATTAATTGCTTTTATGACCTCATCTTGGCTAGGTGGTATACACCTTCATCTCTTATTGGTTCTGGGGTATCTTCTTCAACGCCACTATTTGATACCAGAAGCTTTTCAAAATGCTCCTTCCAGATCCTCAACACGCTGTCTGTATCTGTCACCAGGTTTCCTTCTTCATATCTACAGGAGGCTGTGCGTGCACCAAAGCCTTCTGTTTGGTGTTTTACTGGTTGGTAAAATTTCCGGACTTCATTCTGACTCCTGTACATCTCGATTTTCTCACGCTCACGTTTTTCTTGTTCTTTCTTCTTTTTTATGAAAACACGTTTCTCCTCTCTCCTTTTCTCCCAATAATTTTCCATCACGTTACGTGTTGCTAGTGGTTTACCCTAAAAATATCTTTTTCAAATCCACGCCTTGTGGCCTCGATGTTAATCCAAAAAATATATTTTTTATTTACGCCCAAGAGTTGACCCTTAAAAATATTTTAAAAAAAATCCATGAATTTCCATATAGGCTCTTTGGGCTATCCAAGAGAAAAAAACTCCCTAATATATTCCGACTGTACATAAATTATTTATGTATGTCTGTATATATATATATATAATTGACAGACATGACAATTGAATAACAACTACACAATATGACTCCATGATAGATAATAGTAAATGAATTCAGTTGTTGTTCTTGTTTTTTTGTTTCTCTAAATATTTATTCAAATGTTATGAGCCAGATAGATATTTATTTGCAGGACGATGATGCCGACAATGATGCTGACGCATTAAATGCGGACAATTGGATTTTCTGCTAGAATAGTTTTTACCAGTCATTTTTTGTTACGATTTACATTTTTTTCCAATTCTGTGTTTATTTAATATTATTATTATTTTTGTTATTGTTATTATTGTGTCTATTTGTTATGATGATGCGTTTTTATTGTGTCAAATGTTTAATAATATTCAGTCATGTTGAAATGATAATTTTTGTTTTTTTTCTCGAAATTACAAAATCAATGGCATGGAGATTATGAGATAGGCTTTGTTGGAATTATGGCCACAGTTTATCGTCCCCTGTCCAGCAAAAGTTAACAATTGCATATAATTTTACATTGTTTTATAATTTCATATCGATATTTTTTTTCTATTTATTATATATACAATTAAATTTATGTTTTGGGGGGAAATGTTATGATATATGTATAAATATGGATGTATGTTTGTTACATTTATAATAAAATTATGGAGAAAATTTATTATTTGTTTTCCTGTCCATGCAATTTCCATGTGACCTATTTCTCTGTGGGAATATGAAAAATTCACAACAAATGGTAATAACTGGAAAACAAATTGGAAATTGAAAAATAAATGAATAATATTTTATGAAGTATTCTCCGGAGAACACCAAGAGATCTTTTTTATAAAATGCAAATATAACTGCTTATTTTTTAAATAATACAAATTGGAATAGAAAAATGAAATTGACAAATTTTAAAAGATCAAAAGGTCTCCTTAATGTCATCTTGAAGAGAGCCAATGGGGCTTCTTAAAAAATAACTTCATGACAGTAGGGATTTTTGCATGAATAGGTCTTCTTATTGAAGTCTTAACAATAATGGCGCCCAATCTATGGCTGTTTGATAGACGGTGACTTCATATTTTTGAATTTTTCAACATCTCCCAATTATTTACGTTAATTATCCTGATTTTTTCCTCTTGAGAGACATTAACTTAAAGATTCTTCAACTTCTATATATTTATTTTTTGTACAAAAGAGGAAATTTGCAAATGGCGCCCAACGTGAGGTTTGTGAAAAATGTCTCTATTTTTTTTTTTTTTTTTTTGAAATCAATTAATTTACTGCCAACAAGACTTTTAATGAATATTTTGCCAAGAAATTTGTCTTTATATAGAAGGGATCTTAATAATCTAATTATTGGCACCCAACATGCGGCTATGCGGCATTAACTTAAATATTCATCAACTTTTTCTATCTAAATATTTATTGTTTGTATTTTCTCCTTATTTTTTTTTCTTTTGTACAAATGGGAAGTATGTAAATGGCGCCCAACGTGGTGTTTGTGAAAAATGTTTTTGAAATGAATACATTCGCTAACCACATGAGTTTTAATGCATATTTTGCGGAATATATTTATTTAACCTTTTATAGAACAGGTCTTAATAATCTCAATATTGGCGCCCAACTTGTGGATGGATGTGACTTTAAGATTCTTTACTTTAAGATTATTTATTTTTTAATTTTTCCCAAATCGTTTCACTTGTACAAAGTTAATTTGAAAATGGCGCCCAATGTGGGGTTGTGAAAAATATCTGCATTTCTAAAATTAAGGCATATTTTGCGGAATAAATTTGTTCTTGTATTGAACAGGTCTTAATATTCTAATTATTGGCGCCCAACTTGTGGATATTTGAGAGACATTGAATTTAAGATTCTTCAACTTCTTCTACCTAAATATTTAAGTTTTGTAATTTTTCCCGATTTTTTTTTCTTGTACAAAGATTACATTTACAAATGGCCCCAACGTGAGGTTTGTGAAAAATGTCTACATTTTTAGTAATTAATTAATTGACTACCAACAAGAATTTTAATGCATATTTTTTGCAATAAATTTGTCCCTATATAGAACTGGTCTTAATAGTCTCAATATTGGCGCCCAATCTGTGGCTATTTGAGAGACATTAACTTTAAGATTATTCAGATTCTTCTTCCACCTATTTAAATACTTATTATTTAATTTTTCACGAATCGTTTTTTTGCTCAAAAGTGAAATTTATAACTGGCGCCCAAAGTGGTGTTTGTGAATGATGTCTAAGCATTCGGAATGCTGGTCAGCAATAAATTTTGAACGAATTAAAATTTTTAAATGTGAAGAATTAAATGTATTATTTTTTCCTAATTTTTTTTTCTTTGGTACATAAAATTGTAGATGGCGCCCAACGTGGGGTTTGTGAAAAAATATCTAAATTTTATTTTTCCGATATTTTTTATTACACAAGATGGAAGCTTGTAGATGGCGCCCAACATGGGGATTGTTACAAATTCCAAAATTTTCAAAATGTATAAAAAATGTAAATTATTATGAATTTTTAGCTTTGTTGCCATTAATTAATAGGATTTTTATGGCGACCAATGAAAGGTTCACTGCCCTTTTTATACCCTTCACCACACTGTGGTACAGGGTATTATGTCTTTGTGCATATGTTTGTAACAGGCAAAAATAATCGAGATAGACCCATGGTTCCTTTTGAGAATATGCATAGAATCACTTTCTGAATCGATTTATGCATGTCCGTCCGTCCGTCCGTCTGTCCATGTTAAATTGTAAACAAAGTACAGGTCGCATTTATGATCCGATTTGGATGAAATTTGGCACAGCTCATTTTTTTGGCCCAAGGACGAACCCTATTGAAATTGGGAAAAATCGGTTCAGATTTAGATATAGCTCCCATATATATTTTTGCCCGATTTACGGACTTTAGACCCTGAAAATCTTTCGATTTGCACGAAATTTGGCATAGCGTACTGAATTGAGCCACGAAAGATGTGTGCCAAGTTTCGTGAAAATCGGTTCAGATTTATATATAGCTCCCATATATAGTTTCGCCCGATTTACGGACTTTAGACCCTGAAAATCTTTCGATTTGCACGAAATTTGGCATAGCGTACTGAATTGAGCCACGAAAGATGTGTGCCAAGTTTCGTGAAAATCGGTTCAGATTTAGATATAGCTCCCATATATAGTTTCGGCCGATTTTTGGTAAATGGCGTACCAAAGTCCCTATATATCTTTCGATTTGCACGAAATTTGGCATAGCGCACTGAATTAAGTCTAGAATGATGTGTGCAAAGTTTCGTGAAAATCGGTTCAGATTTAGATATAGCTCCCGTATATATCTTCCTCCGATTTAAGGTAAATGGTGTACCAAAGTCCTTATATATTTTTCGATTTGCATGAAATTTGGCATAACGTACTGAATTGAGGGTAGAATGATGTCTGCCCAGTTTCGCGATAATCGGTCCAGATTTAGATATAGCTCCCATATATAGTTTCGTCCGATTTCATGTTAATGGTGCCCCAAAGTCCCTATATATCTTTCGATTTGCAGGAATTTGGCATAACGTACTGAATTGAGCCTAGAATGATGTCTGCCCAGTTTCGAGAAAATCGGCCCAGATTCAGATATAGTTTCGTCCGATTTCATGTAAATGGTGCACCAAAGTCCCTATATATCCTTCGATATATTTGGATAGAGCTTCCATATATATTTTCGCCCGATTTTAAGTAAATTGGACATCAAACTCTTCATGCTAGTCAGGTTGACATCAAATTTTGCACAACGTACAAAATTGAGCATAGAATTACGTAGTTGCGTTTTCTAGAAGTACAGACATAGCCCAACAGATAACCTATTTATATTTGATTGAAGTCGATTTATATAACTTATGGATATATAGGTAGATTCACATTTAGATAAATATCACATATTTTATTTCATCCAATTTCATGTTAATAGTCCTGTTTAATATATCCATAGTGGTGAAGGGTATCATATAGTCGGCCCCGTCCGACTTTACTACTTTCCTTACTGGTTTTTTAAATATTTTAATGAAATGCCAGTTGGCGTCCAACGTGGAATCGTTTCCAATTTATGTCAAATTTCGTGCATATCGAAAGACATATATATATATATATATTTACATAAAATCAGACGAAAAAATATATGGAAGCTTTATCTAAATCTGAACCGATTTTTCCCAATTTCAATAGGGTTTGTCCTTGAGCCAAGTAAATGAGCTGTGCCAAATTGCATTCTACTCGGATCATAAATGCGACCTGTACTTTGTTTACAATTTAATATGGACAGACTGACGGATAGACATGCATAACTCGAAGCAGAAAGTGATTCTATGTGGTGAAGGATATAAAAATATCTCTCTGAATTAATCAGCAAAGTCTGGATTTTTTAGGCGACCAACTTTTTTCTAATTGCATTTTCTTAAATTAAAAATCTGTAATATTTCATAGGAAATATAAGTTGGCGCCCAACATGGGGTCTTTTGGATTTTCCGCTGTGGTAATAATTCCAACCCATTTGCTCTCATTTATTATATTAAATATTATTATATCAAATAAAATAACAAATGGCGCCCAATATGGGTCCTAATTATTCAATGGAGTTAGACACATATCAATAGGTTTTAAGAATATGCCAATACCTTATGCCTTTGGGTTATTTTTATAAACCAAGACATTGGCTGGCTGTTGGCGCCCAACGTAGCGTTATTTGTTTGTAAAAAAATGAGCACCTTGGTAAAAATTTGTAATGAATAAACTAATATTGTAGCAAATTATGTTTTTTAACCTGAAATAGTGACTACCTAATAGATTTTCAGTTGGCGCCCAATATGTAGCCTAATACTTATATAGTGAAATTAATTAAAATGAAATCGTTAAATTTAAATTGAGTCAATAATTTTCAAAAATTTCCCTTGACTTTAATATATTCGCCCCACGAAATGTCAATTGGCGCCCAACGTAGCATTATAGGGTAAATGGGAGTTTTTTACAATTTTTACGTTCTTTACTCATGTTTTTACTTGTCCTTTAGGATTACATATTTTCCTTACAAAATATGTAATCCTTAAGGACTCCCTATCTTATTTTGTAAACAGCGTTATCCCCATATAACATTTGTTTATGTTCTCATACCATAAACCCTTTATTGAAATTTAGTTTTGTTTTACTAACCGAACACAAATTGTTCTTGTCATAATCTTGCAATTTCCCGTCAAAGTATAAAAAAACATTTTAAGGATAATCACTCAAAAAAGGAGGATAACATTCCAACTACAAAGAGCAATTTAATTTACTAGCACACAAAAAAAAACCCTTTTTATGTTCGGCGGATAATAAAAACCCGAGGATTTATTACCAACTTCTTGTGATGCCAGAACACACACACTTTCATATAAATTTCAAACATACACACACATGCGTATACATATCCTTTCGAACATCAACAAGTGATTAAAATTGAATTTTATTATTACGACTTACCACTACACAAAGAACAACAAAAACAATACTCAAACACACCACACTTTACAAAGAAAACAATTGGTGAACGACGACGGATGTTTATTGAAAAACCTGGTGGAAATCCTCCACACATCCTTTACCTTCAATTCTCATCGCGTAAGGACTACCACACGCTCAACACTGGCATCATTATTTTAGCATAAAATTTACATTAAAATATGTGAAATACTACATCACCATTGTTGTTGTTGGTTTTGTTCTTAGTAGTTGTAGTAGATCCAGTAGTGAGTGGGAGATCCTTCTCCTTTCGGGATACACGTTTTGTAAATTGTGAATAGCATTTTGTTGGAACAACAACAGCAACAATAACCACATTTAGAACAAATGGCAAGCATTGTAACATTAGCACTCATTCCCTATTATATCCTGTGAGCGGGAGGATACTCTGACGTTAAGTCAAAAGCAAACACAAACTTTCCAAAAGAAAGTGGTTAAGGGAGTGAGAGGGAGAACTTTAGAAACAATTGTGATTAAGGACAGGATGTTGTGCACTGATGAGGTTGTTCAAAGATTGGAATGACTCAGGATAAACAATTATGAAAAGGGAAGAATTATGGAAATTTGAAATGGCGCCCAACGTGGTATATTCTAAAGCGCCACAAAAAACAATGAAATCATGACTTCGATAGATCTTAAAAAATACTTTTTTAACTCCATGACCTCAATAGGCTTCCAAATTTGGTGTGAACATGGCGTCCAATTTTTTTTTTCGATAGTCCTTGAAAAAATATTATTTTTTTACTCTTTTCTTGAAAAAATATTCACCATTTTGACCAACTCCGGAAATCCATCCTCTTTTTTCAAGTATCCCCAATGTTTCCCATTTAAGCATCCTTTAATCTCTAAATGTGTCATTACCTCACAAAAAAAAATTGTTACAATCACAAAAACATCCACAACGACATCAACATGATCAAGAATAGTAAAACTAAAACTTTATCTCCCATCAAGAACAACAATAGTGTCAACATGCATATTGTCACTATTTGAAATGTCATTTGCAGTATAGTGTACACACACACTCATACACACATACTCATATTAACAAATAACATTATGGAGGAGGTATATGAGGGGTAAGGCCGTCCCATAACAATAACATTTAAATGTTTATGCGATTCTAACACGCATCTATGGCATATTCCCCGACACCCCTGGTCGGGTAAATATGTGAGGGTGTGCATGTGAACACGCAATATAATACCAAACACAACAGTTACCACAAATATGGTACACCACACACACACACAATCATGGAGGGAGAGAGAGATGATGAGGGGTAGGAGTAGAAACGGATGCACCCACTACCACAAACAATGGAATGCCCCTCCTCTACACCATTTTGCAATGAGCTGCAAAACACACATGAATTTGTGAGTGCATGTGTGTTAGAGTGTATTTCCATGTAGTGCCTCTGTGTATGTGTATTCTGTGTGTGTATGCGCGCCTGATGTTTCCTCTTCCTGTGTTATCATTTGTCGTCGACTGTAGTTTACTTTGTGCATAAAGTACTTCCTGTTTTCGTAAATTTGCTTGTGTGACCAAAACTCGTTTGTCTCTATCAGTACCCCCTGCCTACCTCCTCTTACATTCCTCGAACACTCTTCCTAGTATATTTATTTGGATACAGTGGGATAATTGTGGAAAACCAGGAATTACAAATTTTCCATGGCCTAACTAATCATCATTTTTTTTCTAGGCCTATCCAAGACGTGGATTTTTTCAATCATTTTTTTCTAGGCCTATCCAAGGCGTGGATTTTTTAAATCATTTTTTTTCTAGGCATATCCGAGGCGTGGATTTTTCAAATCATTTTTTTCTAGGCCTATACAAGGCGTGGATTTTTTAAATCAATTTTTTTCTAGGCCTATCCAAGGCGTAGATTTTTAAAATAATTTTTTTTTTCTTTGCCTATCCAAGGCGTAGATTTTTAAAATAATTTTTTTCTAGGCCTATCCAAGGCGTGGATTTTTTAAATGATTTTTTCAAGACCTACACAAGGCCTACCAAAGGCGTAGATTTTTAAAATAATTTTTTCCATGGCCTACCAAAGGCGTAGATTTTTAAAATAATTTTTTCCATGGCCTACCAAAGGCGTAGATTTTTAAGATAATTTTTTCCATGGCCTACCAAAGGCGTAGATTTTTAAAATAATTTTTTCCATGGCCTACCAAAGGCGTAGATTTTTAAGATAATTTTTTCCATGGCCTACCAAAGGCGTAGATTTTTAAAATAATTTTTTCCATGGCCTACCAAAGGCGTAGATTTTTAAAATAATTTTTTCCATGGCCTACCAAAGGCGTAAATTTTTAAAATAATTTTTTCCATGGCCTACCAAAGGCCTGGATGCTTAAAATAATTTTTTACATGGCCTACCAAATGCGTAGATTTTTAAAATAATTTTTTTCATGGCCTACCAAAGGCGTAGATTTTTAAAATAATTTTTTCCATGGCCTACCAAAGGCGTAGATTTTTAAAATAATTTTTTCCATGGCCTACCAAAGGCGTAGATTTTTAAAATAATTTTTTCCGTGGCCTACCAAAGGCGTAGATTTCTAAAATAATTTTTTCCATGGCCTACCAAAGGCGTAGATTTTTAAAATAATTTTTTCCATGGCCTACCAAAGGCGTAGATTTTTAAAATAATTTTTTCCATGGCCTACCAAAGGTGTAGATTTTTAAAATAATTTTTTCCATGGCCTACCAAAGGCGTAGATTTTTAAAATAATTTTTTCCATGGCCTACCAAAGGCGTAGATTTTTAAAATAATTTTTTCCATGGCCTACCAAAGGCGTAGATTTTTAAAATAATTTTTTCCATGGCCTAGCAAAGGCGTAGATTTTTAAAATAATTTTTTCGAGACCTACACAAGACGTAGATTTTTTAATTTTTTTTTCAGACATACACAAGGCGTAGATTTTTTAAATGATTTTTTTTTTTCAAGATCTACACAAGGCTTAGATTTTTTAAATATATTTTTTTTCAAGACCTACACAAGGCGTAAATTTTTTAAATGATTTTTTTTCGAGACCTATAAAAGTCACGAATTAATTTTTTTTTTATTATTTTTCCCCACTGTGTGACAGAGTGTCAAACACCAGCAGTTGTTACATATGTTGCATTTTTGGTGTGTTACTCATACACTCACACACTTGAATAGTTATGTAAATGTAAGCCATTCATACGTGCGGTTAACTTCCTGTTGAGTACTTTGCAACATTTTCGTGGTCTTTATTTTACTGTTGATGTTAGTAGTTTCGTTATTGCAAAGGATTTTTGTTTGACGTTTACCAAAATCCTTGTTAACAGGAGGAGATAGATAGAGATAGGGAGTAGAAATGACATGGAATTGAAATTAAAAGGAGTTTTGAAAGGCAATGAATTTTAGTGAGGTCTCCAAGCCTCTTGTAGATGTCAAAAACTTTATTTAAAAAAATCCACACATCTTATGGGTGTCGAAAAAATTATTTAAAAAATCCACACCTCTTAGGTTACCTTTGGCAGGTCATGGAAATTTTTTTTAAAGCCACGCCTCTTGTATCCACATCGGT
Organism: Musca vetustissima; assembly: GCF_032173495.1. Classification (NCBI taxonomy): domain Eukaryota; kingdom Metazoa; phylum Arthropoda; class Insecta; order Diptera; family Muscidae; genus Musca; species Musca vetustissima. The sequence goes on along the minus strand of NW_026882844.1, from coordinate 11,050 downwards.
GATAGGTATTGAAAAAAATTGTTTAAAAAATTCACGCCTTATTATGAGCCTTCGAAAAATTAATTAGAAAGAACAGTATACATTTTTTAGTTGGGTGGCGTATGATTGACGTCATTACTAATACGCCCATCAATTTATAATTACAATTTCCTCCCTTTCTATTGTTGTTTTTTCATATTATATATTTTAATTTCAAATTCAAATATTTAATCACGTATTTGTTCAATGATATTTGAACAATAATTTAATTTGATTGTTATTGGCAAAATGGAACGACATTTTTAAGCCTCTTCTCCTACTCTCTCTCTCCTGCAGCCACACAACTGAAATATTTTAATTTTCTGCCAGCAATGAAATATTTTGTATTCTGCATGTGTTCGTGTCATGCTCATAATATACTAATTCTGGTATCCATTGTTTGCTAAACGAATATTTCGAAAGAGGAAGGGGGAGGAGGACGAGAAGAAACAATTTCAAAATTTTGGTAAATACTTTCATCATACCAGTCACGAAAAAAAAATTCCAATATTCCGCATTATTCGTGGTGGATGGATGGTGTACCTTCTATCACCCATAATATATGTGGTGGTAATAATGAATGAGTGTCCTGACGCACGTCTATTTGTTGTGGTGTTAATTTAGGAACGAAAAAAGCAAAATACACAGGAAATTCAGTTGCTATTTTTTCTATGATTCAGGGGCGTAGATGGAGAACTTTGACAGGACGGGAGGAGGGATAAGATAAAACTACACACACAGAAAAAAATATTAGATAAGTGTCCTTAGGACTTGCCTTCTTCGAACATTTTTCTCCTATGAAACTATGAATCCTCCCCCTTAAAATTGCCTGTACGCCCCTGTGCCAACCATATACATGTATGCAAATCCATTTCGAATGTTGTGGTTGAAAATTTCACCAATGAATATTCGAATAGGTATAATATTTTGCCGAACACAAACACATACTCACACACAAATATATATGTAGCTAGTATTACTTTTCCTGTCTAACATTTCCGTTTTGCCTGCTGCAATGCCCCCCAACCATCCCGATGCTACACCTCCCCTGAAATATGTGTTATTTTTTAAGCAGCTTAACAATAATGAAATTATTAAATGCAGTAGTCGTACGGAATTTGTTTTTAAAACGGATTTCCAGATTTTCATGTTCAAACACAATCACAATATACATATATTGACATATAGATAATATTTATTTATGCATAAAAAAGGATATTCGATTTTTTTGTGCTGCAATCACGGAATTTTGTTTATTTAAATAAATAGGTGTTGTATTTGATAAACAATAGAAATGAAAAAAAGAAAATTATTTTCACACCTAACGGGAAATTGTGTTTAACTTCAATATGAAATAGAAAAAATATTTTTTAAGTTAAATTTCAAGCCTTAATTAAAAATTCAAAGGGCATAGATTTGGCCAACACCTACCAGAGCAGATAAGTTTCTTAATATGTTTAGGGTGAATATTTAAATTGGATATCAGGGCGTATAAGTAGTGACATCAGTTATACGCCACCTGTTCCATTAAAAAATTGTTTCAACATCTTTCAGAGCCGTACATTGTTTAATATATTTTTTACAAAATCTACCGGAGGTGTATATCTTTTAAAAAAACTTCTCCTTGACCTATCAAAGGCGTAGATTTTTTTACATAATTTTTCCTTGAAAAAAAAAATAATTCACAAATCTACGCCTTGATTAGGCCTAGAAAAAAATTATTTTAAAAATCTACGCCTTAGATAGTCCTTCTTTAAAAATCTACGCCTTAGATAGTCCTTCTTTAAAAATCTACGCCTTGAATAGGCCTAGAAAAAAATTATTTTAAAAATCTACGCCTTGAATAGGCCTAGGATAGGCCTAAGACTTTTTTGTGGAACTGGTAGCGTATAATGTATGTCGTTACTTATACGCACCCAGCTCCAATTATATTGAACTGGTGTTTACGTCTGTTTTTTATACCCTTCACCACACTGTGGTAAAGGGTATTATGTCTTTGTGTATATGTTTGTAACAAGCAAAAAGACACGAGATAGACACATGGTTCCTTTTGAGAATATGCATAGAATCACTTTCTGAGTTGATTTATGCATGTCCGTCCGTCCATCCGTCTGTCCATGTTAAATTGTAAACAAAGTGCAGGTCGCATTTATGATCCGAATTGGATGGAATTTGGCATAGGTCACTTATTTGGTCCAAAGACGAACCCAATTGAAATTGGGAAAAATCGGTTCAGATTTAGATATAGCTCCAATATATATAGCTATATATAGATATAGCTCTATATCTTTCGAATTGCACGAAATTTGGCACATCGCACTGAATTACCCCTTGTTGGCTTCATGAAAAAAATTATTTTAAAAATCTACGTCTTGTTGGTTTCATGACAAAAATTATTTTAAAAATCTACGCCGTGTTGGCTTCATGAAAAAAAATTATTTTAAAAATCTACGCGTTAGGCGTAGGCGTAGAAATAGAAATTGTTTTTAAAACCTACGCCTTGGATAGGCCTAGAAAAAAATGATTTTACAAATCTACGCCTTGGATAGGCCTAGAAAAAAATTATTTTGAAAATCTACGTTTTTTCCTTGACTTGAAAAATATTAATTTAAAATTATTTTGGTTTTATGTGGAACTGGTAGCGTATAACTTATGTCGTTACTTATACGCACCCATGTCCAATTATATTGAAATGGTGTTTACGTCTGGTTTTTTTTCTATTTTATATTAAGTTTTAAAGAGTTCTAATTTATTTGTCATGTATCCTTCTTGGAAAGGATTTTCCCATTAATAATAAGTGTTTTAATTAAATCCAAAAATCCTAAGGCTTCACTGCTGACCCTAAACAAGCCAAAAACCTAATACAAACTTCGAAGTTATTAAAAATATTACATTTTCTATATTAATCCTTGATATGAGAAGAGGTTCAAAAAGGACACTCTGGGTCGTTGTTATTATTTACTGACTATCCTTGTAATCTTGGCCATAATAAACTAAGAAGGCAACAAGAACAACAAAAAGTTACAAATTAATTGTTCTTTATTTAGTAGTTTTTGGCGTCGTCCAGACGCTTTTAAACGTTTTATGGCTGGTGTGTGTGTGCGTTGTTTTTTTGCCAACAAAAGCGAAACAAAATGAAAATGTTAGCAAAACATGAAACGTGAAAATTGCCATGACTCATTTTAGTACTTTTTTTCTTTTTATTTATTTTTGTTGCAAATGTATTGTTCGGTCGGAACGGTAGTAAGCCTCTAAACAACCTACGTAGCTACCTAACTAACTTATGTTTTTGATGTCCCTCCAACCATCACCGACAGTTACCTTTTTTTTTGCTCCTCTATACCAGCTATTGTGTGACACCATCAACCTTCCATCCTGCCATCGTCTCGTCACCATTGTCGCCATTATTTTTCCCCAGGGGGTCTTTGTTGTTTCTGCTACTATTTATTTAACATGATTAAGACTGTTTTTTTGCCAAATCGCACACTAACCTCACGACAACAGAAACGTGGCTTTATTTTCCTCTGCTCCAGTTCGTTGTTTCCTTCCAAAAAAAAAAAAACGACAGAAAAAAAACAAGAAATGGAAAACAAAACTAGCTTTTCTTCACTTTGTGAAAATAACAAAAAAAACATTCTCTTATTTTCATTGTTAGTAGACTTTTTGTCTAGTTTTCTATGCGGATTTTCGCACAGACCTGGGGTTGGGTTGCTGCCTTCATTTTCTTTCAAAGGTGACACAACAAAAAAAGTAGTCGGCTCTTTTGTCGGGCCCCTCTTTTTGCCATTGTTATTTTCGTTTTATTTTTGTGGCATTATTATAATGTTGTTGTTTTTGCTATTTTTATTGTATAAGGTGTCTATACTAAAATTTTGCTAAGTGGTTGCCCACCAATGTTAGTTAGTTTCCTATTTTTCTGTTTTTTTTTTCTCCCAATATTATATTATTGTCCTTGTTGTTAATATTTTACGACAAAGAAATTGTGATAATAATCATAAGTGGCACCTGTGTTATATATACATCTAAATATAAAGTTATATTTTTTATGATCGATATATGAATGCTTATGGACACACCTATGCGAATGGCTAGAAAAAGTTTATTTTTATTGTTCACAATAACTTCAGGTGTTGCTTTCATAAAAAAACACGAAAAAACAGTCATAAACTCTGACAAAAATTAACTGAAAATTTCATTTTATTATAATTGGCCGTAGGGTGCATATAAGTAACGACAGCAGTTATACGCCACCAGACCTCAACATAATAAAAAATGGTAAATACTCCAACAACTTTAGAATTTTGGTAAAGAATATTCTTTCAGGCAAGTTACAAGGCCTACATTTTTATAAAAACTTCTTTTTGAGGACCCAACATAAGAGCCTCCTGAATATATTTCTATTAAGTTATATTTTTTAAGGTCGATACACGAATGCTTACGGACACACCTATGCGAATGGCTCGAAACATTTTCTTTTTATTGTCGGCTTTGCTTTCATAAAAAATATACGAAAAACAGTCATAAACTCTATCAAAAATTAACTGAAAACTTCAATTTAATATAATTGGCCGTAGGGTGCGTATAAGTAACGACAGCAGTTATACGCCGCCAGACCTCAACATAATAAAAAAAATGGTAAATACTCCAACAACTTTTGAATTTTTGTAAAACATATTCTTTGCGACAAATTACAAGGCCTAAAATTTTATAAATATTTTTTGGAGTAACCAACATAAGACCTACTGTATATATTCCTATAATGTTATATTTTTACACCTATGCGAATGACTAGGAACATTTTGTTTTTATTGTTGGCAATAACTTCAGGTGTTACTTTCATATATATACGAACAAAAGTCATAAATTCTAGCTTAAATGAAGTGAAAACTTCAGTTTAATGTAATTTGGATATGGGTGCGTATAAGTTACGACAGAAGTTATACGCCACCATAATGTTTTATTTTTTTTATTTTAAAAATCTACGCCTTGGATAGGCCTAGAAAAAAATATTTTAAAAATCTACGCCTTGTTTAGGTCTAGACAAAAATTATTTTAAAAATCTACGCCTTGTTTAGGTCTAGAAAAAAATATTTTAAAAATCTACGCCTTGTTTAGGTCTAGAAAAAAATATTTTAAAAATCTACGCCTTGTTTAGGTCTAGAAAAAAATATTTTAAAAATCTACGCCTTGTTTAGGTCTAGAAAAAATTATTTTAAAAATCTACGCCTTGTTAAGGTCTAGAAGAAATTATTTTAAAAATCTAAGCCTTGTTTAGGTCTAGAAAAACATATTTTAAAAATCTACGCCTTGGATAGGCCTAGAAAAAAATCATTTTAAAAATCTACGCCTTGTATAGGCCTATAAAAAATATTTTTTATAAATCTACGCCTTGGAAAGGTCCTAAAAATATTTTTTATAAATCTACGCCTTGGAAAGGTCCTAAAAAATATTTTTGAAAAATCTACGCCTTGGAAAGGTCCTAAAAAATATTTTTAAAAATCTACGCCTTGGAAAGGCCTAGAAAAAAATTATTTTAAAAATCTACGCCTTGGATAGGCCTAGAAAATTTTTTTTTTTAAATCTACGCCTTGGATAGGCCTAGAAAAAAATTATTTTAAAAATCTACGCCTTGGATAGGCCTAGAAAAAAATTATTTTAAAAATCTACGCCTTGGATAGGCCTAGAAAAAAATTATTTTAAAAATCTACGCCTTGGATAAGCCTAGAAAAATTTTTTTTAAAAATCTACGCCTTGGATAGGCCTAGAAAAAAATTATTTTAAAAATCTACGCCTTGGATAGGCCTAGAAAAAAATTATTTTAAAAATCTACGCCTTGGATAGGCCTAGAAAAAAATTATTTTAAAAATCTACGCCTTGGATAGGCCTAGAAAAAAATTATTTTAAAAATCTACGCCTTGGATAGGCCTAGAAAAAAATTATTTTAAAAATCTACGCCTTGGATAGGCCTAGAAAAAAATTATTTTAAAAATCTACGCCTTGGATAGCCTAGAAAAATTTTTATTTTAAAAATCTACGCCTTGGATAGGCCTAGAAAAAAATTATTTTAAAAATCTACGCCTTGGATAGGCCTAGAAAAAAAATTATTTTAAAAATCTACGCCTTGGATAGGCCTAGAAAAAAATTATTTTAAAAATCTACGTCTTGGATAGGCCTAGAAAAAATGTATTTTAAAAATCTACGCCTTGGATAGGCCTAGAAAAAAATTATTTTAAAAATTTACGCCTTGTTAAGGTCTTCAGAACAATTATTTTAAAAATCTACGCCTTGTTTAGGTCTTCAGAGCAATTATTTTAAGAATCTATGCCTTAGATAGGCCTAGAAAAAATTTGTTTTAAAAATCTACGTTTGTGTTAACTATTTTAGTTTATGGTAGAACTGAAAACTTAAATTTAATATAATTTGGACATTTGTGCGTATAAGTAACGACAGAAGTTATACGAGACGAGCAGCAAGATTGGCTCCTTACCAGAGCGCGCCAAAGCCGCCAACGGGTTTCACAAAGAAATCCTTAGATTTCTTGTTCAGACAGTGGATGACTTTGGCACCCTTCTGCATGAAGGCACTACCAAACTGACCATACCCTTGGTCCAACGCACAGACGATGTCCGACCGAAGGGCTCCTTCAAAGAACAACCAATGACTATCACTGATCCAGCCATGAGGATCAGATTTATCAATGATTGCCACTTGAAGGTCTTCATCAGAGGCTACCTTGGTCGGTATGTCATATGGCTTACGCTGTCTTTGGCTACGAATTTTGGAGTTCGCCATTCCGCCGTTTGTTGTCCAGCGACAGCCGCATATGAGGTGTAAGGGTCTGCCACACAAGAAGTCATCGTCTTCTTGGGTGAGGGTTGCGGACCTTCTGAAGAGCGGATGCGCTTCACAGATTTGCTCTGTGGGACGACATTTGCTCCCCCAAGAGACGATGGTTCCTTGCCCGACTTTCCCTTCTTCCTATTTCCACCATTAGTGGATCCACCCAAAACTTTAGCTTCATCTTTGTCGCTAGGCGTAAAATCGGGCTTTGAGACAGAGCCCTCCAAACGTTGATCACCCTTATGTGTAACATTTTGCTTCGGGATGTTCTCAATAGCTTTTTCCTGTGCCTTCTCACTAGGGTTCCGCTTCGAGCTGGGCTTCAGGTCAAAAGTCTGCTTAGCACCTTTGTCAGAGACAGTGGGCTTCGCCGATTCTATCACTTTTGTGCGAGTATTAGGATTCGGGAGGGAGATCCTGTCCTTCTCGAGTTCATGATGCAGAGCATACGGATAGATTCCTTCAAACTTCCTTACGTATCTTATCTTACCCTTGATAATGTGTACCTTCCTCTCCGAGATCAAATTCGCATCTCGCCCACGAATTTTCGGAGATACGAAACAACACGTTTGTAATGCTTCGCATCAGCTACTTCTCGGGCCTTCCCAACCTTTGAACCGTTGTCCGTTGCTGGGGTCCCGACAGATTCCCCATCGTCTAACATCGCCTCCGTCGCAGAATGCTTCTGAAGTTTGTCGGCAGGTGTCGACACAGGACCTGTTGTAGTCAGACTTGAAGTCGCTCGGTCAACAGGGTCTGCGTTTCCTTCGTTAATATTACAACATTCCCCCTGTGTAGACTTGGCTGGGATCACCGTGGTGCCCAGCTCATCATCAGTTAGGGTAAGATTCAGTAGCAGTTTCTCCGGAAGCGTATCCCAACATTGCTCTTCCGATACCATTCTGTCTAACTGGTCGAAAAGTTCCTTACTTTACTCCTCTAGACTATCGCGGATAGCGCTTAGAGTCCCGTGTAGGTCGTCTCCTCCCAGAACTACAGTCCTGTTAGCCAGAGACTGATATTCATCAGTCTTGACATGCTCATTTGCCAAAGGAATAACCGGTTCGTCAACGTTTTGGTTTTGAATTGATGCACTTGAAACAGATACAGCTGCAGGTGCCAAAGCATCCACACCTAGAACAACCGGATCACAATCACTTGATCTCGACGACACGTGGCTTGTGACCTCACCAGGGTTATTAACTCCCTGCACCGTAACTTTATTCTGTTTACTTCTTTTACCCATCGTAGTTGATTTATTTAAGAGCACTACCCCGATCCATTTTGGTCCACGGGGGATCCGAAGATCCCCAAGGTTTCCACGAAATGCGGAGAAAAGTTGATCTAGGAGACAGACCTAGGTCAGTTTCACTCTACGAGTAACCAACATAAAGGCACCTGGATAATTTATTAATATCTCACATTTTATATGAACGATACATGAGTCTTTACGGACACGAATGAATGGAAAAATGTCCTTTTTACTCACAATTCTATTCTATGTTTTGCTTTCATAGAAAATATAAATGAATACAGTTACAAACTCTAATAAAAATTAACTGAAAAATTTAGTTTAATATAATTGGCCATGGGGTGCGTATAAGTAATGAAGGAAGTTATACGCCTGCAGTTTTAAATATTTTTTGCCAATTTTCAAATCCCATATGTAGTGCAAGGGGGCGTATGAGTGTTGTCGTTAGTCATACGTCCCATTGAAAGGATATCTATTAAGTGTAAAATTATTCTTAAATATTTTACTTTTCCTACACCTTTTTTGCAACAAATTTTCCTTCTTCAAATTAACCTCCATTGTATAATGAAATGTTAAGGGGAGCAAGGGGGAATTGTTTCAATTTATTTTCATTGTGTCATTTTTTTATTTTTGTTGCGAAAAGATTCATAATGAATGTAATTTGAGTTCTTTTTCTGTTTTTAATCAAATTAAACTCATTGTTTTGCACTCTTCCTGGGAAAAAGTTTTTTTATTATATACGTCAGAAGACTGTCATGAACAGACACACACGAAACTAGGAAGAAACACAAATGTATATTTTGTTTTCCTTCATGGATCTGCTGGCAGGAAGAAAAAAACAGAACAGAACTTCACAACAAGTCCAAAGGATGTTAGTTTAAAAGCCATTGCGAAACCATATCGCCATTCCCTTCGCTTCGAAATACCCCTTCCTCCTTCTTCACTTGTGGAATAACAACTAAGATATGGTACAGATGTTATTTCAAACCATTTTAAAATTCCTATGGCTTTGCCATGTTGTTCGGTGTTGAAGAAAATGTTGAAGATTAAAAATGAAATATGCAAGTAAGCAGCGACCAACCAGGTACCAGGTGTTCGGTTACCAGTTGCCAGCTATCGCAATGGGTGTCATATTAGACTGCTTGGGCTAGGTGTATACATATAAATGTAGTAGTTTAGTAATTGAAATAAATGGCTATAGGAGAAAAATTTTAAAAAATTACGTGACATTTTTTTTAAAAATCCTGGACCTAATGAGGTCCTTCAAATTCAATTGAAAAATTATTGTTAATCAAAATATATTTTAAAATGATGTACGCGCTGTTGGCACATCTAAAAATATTTTTGAAAACTGGAATTGCAAGGATCTCTCCTAAGCCAGGGATTTTTTGATATACGGCGTATAAGTAGTGTCGATACTCATACGACACATAGTCCATTGCATAATTTAAATTTTTATTACAGCGTATAAGTAGTGTCGACAGTCATACGCCACCATGCACATCGTTATATTTATACTGTTTTTGGGGCACCTATAGAAGGCGTGGATTTTTTAAATAATGTTTTTGGGGCACCTATAGAAGGCGTGGATTTTTTAAATAATGTTTTTGGGGCACCTATAGAAGGTGTGGATTTTTTAAATTTTGTTTTTGGTCATCTATAGAAGGCGTGGATTTTTTAAATAATGTTTTTGGGGCACCTATAGAAGGTGTGGATTTTTTAAATTTTGTTTTTGGTCATCTATAGAAGGCGTGGATTTTTTAAATTTTGTTTTTGGTCATCTATAGAAGGCGTGGATTTTTTAAATTTTGTTTTTGGTCATCTATAGAAGGCGTGGATTTTTTAAATTTTGTTTTTGGTCATCTATAGAAGGCGTGGATTTTTTAAATTTTGTGTTTGGTCATCTATAGAAGGCGTGGATTTTTTAAATTTTGTTTTTGGTCATCTATAGAAGGCGTAATTTTTTTAAATATTTTTGTAATTCCAATGGGTCCTTTAAAAAAAAAATTGCTTTAGAAAAAATCACTCCCTGTAGGCTACTTAAAAAAATATATTAAATATTCTTGAGAATCCGTTCTCCTTGCTAGTCCAGGATATAATGCGTATAAGTAGTGTCGATACTCATACGCCACCTGGTACATCGCTAAACTCTATTCCTGCGCCCATTTTTAAAGACTAGTCTCATATTTTATAAAATTACGCTAGTTACTAAAATATTTTTATAATATTCCCTCCTTTTAGGTTTTCTAAAACATGAATGTTTGAAAATGCACTCTATTTTTGGGTTCTTGAAGTTACATTTTATGACATCTAAAATTACACTTTTCATGGATCCTTGATTTTTTAAAACGTCTGCGTTCTGGCCGCTCAAAAATATATTCTTTAATAAAATCCATGCTAGTTTGTAATCTGAAAAACATATTTTTGAAAATCCCACCCCTGCTAAGCCAAATAACCACAATTTTTCGTGATGTTTTACTAGGGCGTATAAGTAGTGTCAATAGTCATACACCACCCGGTGTCATCCCTAAATTACTATTTTTGGGCATCGATTTTTAAGAAATTATTCTTAAATATTATTCCTAAGCCATTTAAAAACGATTTCTCGTAATGGTTTATCAGGGCGTATAAGTAGTGTCGTTAGTCATACGCCACCCTGAACCATTACTAAATTACTATTTCTAGCCTCCTATTTTTTTAAGAGATTATTTTTAAATTTTTGTAATTGAAATAGATTTTATGCTTAGCCAAGCATAAATGAAACATCATCTCATCAGCTAAAATTTTTAGCTAAGATAGCGAAGAAGCAGAAAAAAATACAAGAAATAATAATTATGAAGTCGATGCAAAAAAAAAGTTGATACGACAAGATTGGCTTTTCATTTTAACCCTTTTTTTGCTATTAACCGAGAGATAACCAGCAAATAATTAGCTTGGGGT